>NC_056748.1:593220706-593445706 GCF_019279795.1 Protopterus annectens
CCCTCGCAGGACTATCACTCAACTCACAAAGTAACACAAGTTCAAAACTATACGCAACCAACAAAAATTTAGTAAAGAGGTATTTAATGAATCTCAAAGTTGTAGACTGGTCCATCCTAAAAAGACTTCCCCTTAATGATGCAATATGACATTTTCACACCACCTTCCTAAGCATTCTTAACTCTATAGCCCCTCACCGAACAAAAAGAATAAAAAAATAACTATGCCTCATAGCTCACCAAATCATGTAAAATTCTAATGAAAGACAGGGACAAAGCATGGATTGCCTGGCTAAAGAATACAAACAACACAAATCTTCAGTTATTCAGACAACTCCGCAATCAAACAAAAAGACAAATATTGCGTGACAAAAGAACATACTATTCTTACATTCAAGATAACACAAAAGAAACCCTAAAAATTCTGGTCCTCTGTAATGTCACTAGTCAACCCAGGAAATAAAAGTAAACCCAACTCATCTACCCCACCACTTCTAATAATACCCCCAAATACTAAACTCCACACACCCCACAGATTACAGAGACGAACACAATGAACCCATCACTCATAACCAAAAAACAAACAATCCCCAGCTTACTTTTCAGCCCATCCCTTTATCTCAAATAAAAAAAAAAAGACTCTCAAAAACTGAAACCTTGCTCAACACCAGCAGACAGCCAACCACTGGAATACCTAAAGGTTGCCGCAGAAGCAATTGCATCCCCTTTTAGCATCTTAATTAACAGATCCATAGCTGAATCACATGACCCTCACCTATGGAAAAGATCACACATTATGCCTTTACATAAGGGGGTGACTCCAATGACAAACTTTCATCCTTTTCTAATCTTGCCCCTCCTCTCTAAGATTCTAGAAAAATGAGTTCACCTACAACTTCTCCACCATCTTACACACAACCTTTCTCACACTCAACATGACGTTCGCCTGCACCCAGTGTCTCAATAGCCTTATCGTCTTTCCTGGACTCTATCAAAAACGCCTGTGATACTGGCAAACTAGTATCTGCAGTATTTCTACATTTGACATTGTATCTCACCCCAAACTCCTAAAAGAGCTTTCCAACATTGGTCGAGCATCTTTCTCACTTCAGTGGTTTTCTGTCTACCTAGCTGACAGGGCTCAATCACCACATATCACATCCCCCCAAAGATGTACCTCAAGGATCCAATCTATCCTTGGCTCATTACTTTTAATGTCTTCATCAAAATTATACATATATCTTCCTGTGAAGGCACTCTAATCCAATATGCAGATGACTCCACTATCATCTGCATATCACACATGTTAACTCACCTACAACACATAACACAACAAGCTTTGTCTACCATAGAAACATGGGTATCCAGTGCTGAACTCCTACTGAACCAAAAAAATGAAGATCCCTATTTTCACCCACAAACTCCAGACCTCTAAGAAAACAAATTTCAAGTGAACTGGTTCAGCATACCAAACTACTAAGTGCCACAACGATAATCTCAAGTTTGTCCAGCACATACAAAACAGTATCAAAAAACCCACCAAAAACTAGGCATGCTATACAGGAATAAAAACTTCCTCAGAGCAGCAACCAAAATTATCCTGGCCAAAATCTACCTCTTGCTCTCACTGTTATGTGGGGCCCCAATTCTAACTAACTTACAGGCCTCCCTAAGAAAAAACTAGAAAGCTACTGTAACACTGCCAAATTTGCCATAAATGCAACCCCTCTAACTCATCACCATGAAACCCTACATTCCCTAAGATGGCTTGCACTCCCCCTACACCTCCAATACGTACAACTTACTACAGTATACAAAATTATCCACAACCCACTAGCTTGTCCTTCTCTTAGTGCATTAATCATCTTTTATATTCCACATAAACATCTCAAGTCTGAAAACAAACATCTCTTCACAACTTATAAATCCGAGAAAACCCCAGGCCTAAGCCTGTACTTGTCCTGCTCTTTGGCAAAACTATATAACTCCCTTCCTTTAACTATCAAAACTGATACTAACCTGCACTTCTTCAAAACCTGTATAAAATAATACTTTAACAAATCTTGAATTTGCTCATGCATGAGCCCAGGCTAAGGTACTCTCATTCCATTTTCTACTGGTACTCTCTGTCTTTCCCCTAGTAACTTTCCCTACCCTCCTTCTTCTAGACATAGTCCATTCAGGATACACTTGTATCCTTTCTACATCTATTCCTACTTTTCCCTCTATCAAATCCTACTCTTCTCTACTCATACTATCCAAAGCCATCACCAATATAATCTGTTACCATATTTCATGTCGACTAGAATATTATTAATTATTATAATCATCTATTATATAGTGCTGCATCTTTCTATTATCAGGCTTTCCATATAATTTATGCTTGGACACTATGACTTTATGTCTGTTGAGTTTTTATTCTGACAAACTAATGTGCAGTTTTTCAAATTTTGTGCTTGAATGTTATAACTTTATTATGTCTGTCTAGTTTTTCACTCTATTAACCTTATGTAACTGGAGCTTTTCTCCCCAGGCCTCCACTGAAAATGGGTACGTCATAACCCAGTCAGACTTTCCCAGTAGACAAATGCCAGATAAATAAATTGAATTGAATTAAAATAAATAAAATATGGCTATTTATCGTAGTAGTAAAAAAGAATGAATGCACTTAATATCCACAGGCACAACTTTGAAAATGCCAACACACCAGTATGGCTGTGCCTAGAAGTAGCCTTGGTTCCTGCAAAATTTCAAAATAAAAATACAAACATCATTTTTTCCAGGGGATCAAGACCACCTCATCTCCTGCTAAGTATATATGCTAGCTCAGAGGCAACTCCAACACAGGGAAAGGTCATATTCCCCAACTCAGGAATTGTGCAATCTCACACACCTGCTGACAGCTGCTAAGTTGATCATAAGTGGTCAATTAAACAACTGTCAAGAAAAATGCACTCCACAAACTACAGTAATCTCATAAATAGAAATGTGTGTGTGTGTATACACACACACACATATATATATATATATATATATATATATATATATATATATATATATATATATATATATCCCTCTATTTTTCAAACTTTTTTATACGAGAAGGAAATTGATGAAGGAAGTAGGGAAGAGGGTGTAACAGAGAGGATTAGACAATGAGGAAAGTGAACAAGAGTTTCAGCAGTGCTCATCCTATAAAACTGTGTGCAGTACTGAGCTCACGTATAGTCTTAGAAATATGGTGGTGCTGCAGTAGCGTTGTCGCCTCACAGTAAGACGTTGTCCAGTTCAATTCTCAGCTAGAGTGTCTTCTGCGTGGAGACATACGTGAATGGGCATAACTTTGCTGAAGGTTGTGCGTCAGGGCTGGCAACTCACCACATAAAAATCAACTGCCAATCATTAGCGGACCGGAGTTCCGCTGTGGCGACCCCCTAACCAGGAAAAGCCAAAAGACACAACAACAACTAGAGAAAAATGGCTAGAAACAAGAGAAAAAATAACCAAATTGTGCTTTATTGCATAACATCCAGTAAAATAAATATGTACTGGACCTTGAAGGATTATTTCTATGAATGCATGTTGTTGTTGTTGTCTTTCAGCTTTTCACGGTTAGGGTTCGCCACAGCAGAACTCCGGTCCGCTAATGATTGGCAGTAGATTTTCACTAACGCCGAGGTGCCAGCTCGACATTTAACCTTCAACAAAGGCACTCCCATTTACACATGTCTTTCGAACACCCACCCAACCATGGGGAGGACATGCAGACTCCACACAGAAGGCACTCCCCACACTCCAGCCGAGAACCGAACGGGAGAACCTCTTGCTGTGAGGCAACAATGCTACTGCTGCACTACCGCGGAAGTCTATGTCTATGAAAGCATAAATTTTCTAATAAATGCAGTGTTCAGTTTAAGACAGAAATTATTTCATAGCATGCTACTTTTGTAAGACCATCACTATTTCCAGACTTCGTGATGCATGTACAAGATGGCTGACTAGAGTTCACCACCACACCCTAGATAGAGTGGGGGATAGGGGGCAAATTGACAACTGAATGACCTGCATACAACTTATTGCTGGCTGAAGTATTCAAATATGAAGTAAAAAAATTATTAATAAATACATAGCAGTCATTCTACACTGTTGGCAATTTACATTTAGTGTACAATGGCCTAATGTGCTGTTTAATAAGTGTATCATATTTGGTTAAAATAACAAAAAAAACATGTACAGCTGTGCATACACAGAAATGACAAGTAAACAACTGCACATCTCTTTTATTGTTCTTTCTGTAGTTAAACAGATCAGTTATAATAGAAAACAAGCCCAAAGAAGGCTTTATAGGCTCACTGAGGCTCCTTGTCAGAATGCAAACATTATTCATGCTTATGAAATCAATATTTAGGATTAAGCAAAGCATTCCTTAGCAAATAAAATTAAAGGAGTATATCATTTTTAAAGAAATCATTCAGATAAACATAATCAAAGTAGGCTGGCAGAAATAGTCTGATATCAATAATCTTTCCAGAACAGTCCATATCAGTGCCATGTTGCAGAATGTTCTTACTGTAAATTGTAATGCCATTTCATATCTTACACCTGCTTATTAGATGTGTGGTAAGCATTGTCAATAAAGTATTTAGTGATACAAGAGCAAATTATGAATCCAGTTATTGTCTCCATTTTATGTTTCTTTTCACCCTCCCATTTAATTATGTATTACTTTGTTTTTCTGTTTCTGATTCTCTTCCATGTAAGTCTTCTTTTTCCACAGGTCCACATGTCCCAGGAACAGACCAACCACACTCCTTCCAGGTCAGGGAACATTCATGATCACCATCTGCCTGTCAGGGGATGTCATCTCAGGACTAGGGAGATGTCACCTGTCCTGTGAATACCCTGATGTGGTGCAGCCTGAAAAGCCATGAATGTCATGAGCTTCAGGACCCAGTTGAGGATGTGGTGGAGCTGGCAGAGGAGATGCACTTTCAGCCCATTCAAGACCTTCTTCAGTTGGTGTGAGACTCACTGGCCCAGTCAACACCAACCACTGAGCCACATAAGGCCTCCTCTCCCACATCACTGGGGGCTTCCATATTATAACCATTAACGAGTAGAAGCATTTAATGTCCCCTAGATTGGGATGGACATTACTGAAATTCATCTTCACCTGCATTATTGCATAATGCTACCCAATACACCCTCTTCCTATTTCATTCACCTACTTCTCTCTTTTATAAAAAAATATTTGAAAAATATATTGAGAAAACAGGTAAGGCTAAAAGCACTGCTTGACCTCTCAAACAAAGAAATGGTAAAAGCAAACGAGTCAACTTGGTGGTCACTAAAACACTATCACAGCTGGTTTATACTTAAAAGGGTACAAACATTTTTGTGTGTTCTTTGAAGTATAAGTCAGCCATGTTCTAGTGACCACCAAAACCAAGCATTTACTTTTAAAGTTTCTTTATTTGAAAAAATATCTCACCCCTGTTCCAAAAATGTATCACAACTCTTCTCCCACCTATTGCAGTATACCTCTCTTGATGTCTCCCTTCTGTGTGACCCTTTGTAATGTCTTTCTATTTTCCATCTTTCTTATCTTCCCCTTTCATGCTTTTCTATGAAACAATCAAGGTGACTTCATAAGGACATCCATATAGTCGATACAAAAAAAAAATGTTTTTAATCATTTTAAAAAGCCACACAAAACAAGATGATTGCCTTAACTGGCCACCATTAGTTCAAGGGGACTTGCTTACTGCCATGCTGATTCCCCATCTTCTGGCCATATCTGAAGTATGTGGTGACTTTACACATTAACTTATTAATTCCCATTTAACTAAATTATTTTTCCCATTTTTAAGCAGTTATAGAAAGTGAGAATTTTTTTGCACTGGCTTTCGTATTTTATCTAGTCTTCAAACATAGTAGATGTAGCAAGCTTTCTGCACAGCTATCACTTTACTAGTGCAAACATTGAGACAATGAATACCACTCAATGTCTGAATGTCTGAAACACTGTTAGGGAAATGATTGTGCTTTTATCAAAAACGAAAGGGGATGATGTGCCATATATAAAAATGATAGCATTTTATTTTAGTAAATCTTTCAATCCATTTTTTCATAAATTTGAATGTTTTTTTGGAAAAGTAACATCATTTGATATATATATATATATATATATATATATATATATATATAAATATATATACACACACACACACATATATATATATATATATATATATATATATATATATATATATATATATACACTATATACACATACAGACACACACATCTATATGTACACATGCACACCCATACGCACAAACGCATGCACACACACACACAGGGAAAGGCACCTTGCCACTTAAACACCTTGACTGATTGACTGACTGCTTGATTGTTTGATTTGTACTGCACATTTCAATGAAGCCTACTACCATGTTCTCTTGTAAATGCGTTATGACAAATACTTAATTTGTTTAGATGGGAAAAGTGAGAGAATGAGCAGTAACAGTGTTATACCACAAGAAAACTTATTGTACTGTGGTCTTCCGTATTAATAAACATTTGTGTTAGTAGTGAAGAAGTGTATGACAAGTATTCCACTGTAGAACAGTGATTGTAATAATTCATATGATGCACTTTAACAATGTGTGGCAAAGGCCCAAAAATAGGGACAATGTTTAAATATTGCTCTTACAAACTTAGAAAGTTGATAGAATAACAGGTTTTGTATTATCATAGAGATGCTGCTGTACAATGACATTCTTGTCACATAGCCTTTATAAAGCACTTTGCATTCTGCAAGTGTAAAGAGATATTATAAAAATATATTTAATGTGGGGTGGCTGCGGTGGTACAGAGGTTAGTGTTGTCATCTCACAACAAGAGGTTCTCGGCTGGGATGCTTTCTGTGTGGAGCCTGCATGTCCACCCGCATACTTCTCAACTGTACAGATTTTCACAGACTATCCAGATTTTTGCCTCATATTCCTGGTCTATTTTTCATAAAATTGTAGTTTTCTGGCAAATCTTTAAAGACTGAAGTTAGAAAATAATGACATTCATTTGAGTTTCAGACTTCATAACCTTCAGAAAATTTATGATAATACAAAACCTGTTATTCTATCAACTTTCTAAGTTTGTAAGAGCAATATTTAAACATTGTCCCTATTTTTGGGCCTTTGCCACACTTTTATTTATTGCTTTGTCCAGACTTTTGCTGTAAGAGATTTAGAGGTATGGTTCACCCTGCAGTTGCTTGGGTTTCCTCCTGGTGCTCCAGTTTCCGTAGGTGGAATGGACACTCTAGTTGGCCATAGGTGAGTGTATGTGTGTGAATGAGTGGTACAGATAAACTACTGCGGCAGGACTAGTCAACCAGCAGTATAAACCTTGGCTCGAAATTATTATCACTATTGAAAGTGACACCCTGACCCCATGTGCAACATGGGAAAAGGGATTCAGGATGGATGGATGGATCTATGAATGGCTGGATGGATACAACATTGTATCTTCTTTGTTTATCCTTGTTGCCTTTTATCCAAAGTACTAAGTCAGAGTAGGAAAATAAAACCTGAATTGACAAGAAATACTGAATTTTAAATTTGTCAAAATCAGATTAATATGAGCAAAATATCAACGTAATGATATATGTGACCGGAAATTAATTAAATAGTTAAATTAAACATACCAAACAATGTGGTTTGTATGTATAATTCTCCACAATTATATTTTCACATTAGTATACTTAGACTTCTAAAAGCATAATTTCAAGACTTTAAATACTGTGACCGAAAACTGATGGCCAATAGAATAAAAAAATGCATTAACAATTATGTTAAGGAAACAGACATTTGCTAAAATGTTTAAATTGTAGAACAATACTCACAAGTGACTTTATTAAAAGTCATAAAAATATTATAATGGTATTTAAGAAATAAATTGTTTCAAATACATTTTCCTTTATACACTACTCAAAATGAACCACTTCATTTGGCTTAGGTAGACAATAAGCATTTACGTTTTTACTATTTTCTGGACTCTCCATTGCAATAAACATTTGAAATCTCTGCCTTTGGAATGTTTGTAAATACTTCTGTTATACCATACATTTTAAACACCCTAATTTCACTCCATATCATGTAATATTTAAGCGCTCATATGATAGTTCTCTTAATTGCCATTGTTACTATTTTAATGTTACTGAATAATGGCATTATGGACAAAAAAAGGAAAAAAGTCGTACAGAGATTTCTGAAACTGGAATTTTAGAAGTTAGTTGTTAAACATCTGAACTATGTTTTTTTTCTCCTCACAGATGGTTACCTGAATCTTAGAATATCTGACATACAGTATGCTTCTTTCTTTACAGTTGGGCGCCCAAATGGCCTGAAGCCAGTCAGCAGTTATCAGAAACTTGCTTTAGCAGCAGCATCTACAACTGCAGTCGCACCTTCTCTGACAGTGCCACTTGAATCGTCTCAGGGACCATATGTAACCAGTCCTCACCCTTGCCACTTCTTCACATTGTCTCCTGTTAAAATACCTTTCCTGACGTCTCCATTTCCAGGTAATCATATTACTGGTTACTTTTGTTTTTCTTTCATTCTATTTAATTTCCAACTCAAAGATTTCCTTTTACAACAATGTTACTTTTAAGGTTATTTTTTCTGATTTTCAGTCATCTCACATTTTGCAGTTTGTGCGAGTTTGTAAAAATAAAATATAACATGTTTATGCCTGCTCTTTGGGAATGAGTAGAGAATATAATGCTGATCCATTTAAACTTGAATTCAGCAAAGTTGTAGGAATATTATCTTGCAGCATTTATGAGTTAATACTTGCCCTCGCTGTGCATTTTTTTTTCCTTTACTGAGATATTCTGGTCAGTATTTAAAGTCATGTGTTTAAGGATACTAATGCTAGAATATGCATGTTCTTCCACATTAAAATGTCACGGACTGATGTTTTCTATGCTATATTTGGAGGAAAAGGTAATCAGTTTGTATTTTCTCTGTTGTGCATGTATCTTCTGTTTAGGCTCTGAGCCAAGCAAAAATGATGTTAAGTTAATTTGTTTCACAGCTGCATGAGCTGTCAGAATTTTAACTTCTTGGCTAACATTATGAAAAAAGAATACATCTATAAATTAGCATTAAAATCTAAAGACTGTTAAATATTTTTTTTTAATTTAATCACATTTTCTGAAACATTAATTATTTCTTTTTACTGCCCCACTAAGTTTATACACAATAATGCAAGCTGATGGGGGCTTAAATACTATTTCCTTAAGTAGAGTCCTATATGCTACATGGTTTATTTTTCAATTAATTTCTTACAACAGCATAAATGTTGTGCTCTGACTCTAATCATGTGTTCCATGCACATTCTGTACATGCTCTGTCTGCCCATATCTAATATGTGCCTTCTTTATTTACATCTGTAAAAGGTCATCACGTTTCTAGCCTTATATGCTACCATGGTACACAAATTTGAGTTTATGCTCTACTAACAATGTATTTCAGTCAAAGTCCCGATTTATGTTTACTAGAAATCCTATGGACACTTTCTGGTATTTCAGTTGTATGATACGCAGTGCCAGGAGTTAACAACTGTCAGCATATACTCTTTGGCTAAAACCAGGAACTAAAGGCAATGAGGTTATCCCACCAGGGTACAGCATCCTCAGACTAGACCGTAAGTCTAGGAAAGGTGGGGGAGTAGTAGTACTGTTTAAAAATGCACTAGGTGTCACATTAGCCCCCCCCAACAACCCCCCTTGTTCAATAATGCTGAAGTTCTCATTATCAAACGACAGCTGAACAAAATTAAATCTATATTCAGCACCTGTGTTTACATCCCCCCAGGCAAAAATGCAAATACCCTAGAGAACTTCTGCCAATGGCTATCTAATACGTACCCCCATAAAACTATACTGTTAGGAGATGTTAATATTGACTGGAACAATTGTTCCTCTGAATCTCCCACAACCCATGTTAACCTTCATGGCTATACCCAACTGATATCCTCACCCACCAGAATAAATAGACCCTACAACAAAGGTAATATCCTGGACTGGATTCTTATCAACAATCACCCAGACCTGTATAACACGGGTACCCTCCCAGATGATATGTGACCACTTACTCACTCACATCATTAAGCATAAAGTAGATAACCACCACTAAGTTCTATATAAATCTATCAGAAACAACAAGAACTTCAACACCAATGATTTTCAGAATGAACTCAAAGAATGCAATTGGGTCATCCTAAAATATCTTCCACTGGATGATGCTGCAGCCTATTTTAATTCTAAATTCCTCGCCATTCTAGATTCCCATGCTTCTGCCTGCACCCTTAGAGCCAAAACTAAGACTGCCCCCTGGCTCTCTAAAGTAACCAAAACCAAAATCATAGCAAGAAATAAGAAATAAAGCATGGGACAAATGGCGTACCTCAAACGTCCCAGTCGACCATATTAAATTCCAGCAGCTGAGGAATGATACTAAGAAAGCCATATCATCAGACAAAAAAAACTTCTATCAACACCTTCAACAAAAACATCAGAACAAGCCTCAAAAGTTTTGGGCAGGAATAAACAAACTGCTCCACCCTGGACAAACAACCACTCCCACCCCATCAGATTGTAACCTAAAAACTCCAGAGGAAACTGCAAATGACTTTAACAGTTTTCTTTACTAAGACCATCCAATCACTAGCTAGCCAACTGTCTCCCAGTAGTTCCATTCGGGATTCCCCCTCTTCCACTACTCCACTCTCTTTTAACTTCCAGCCTGTATCTACATCAACCATTGGATCTCTAACTAACAAACTAAAACCCACTACCCTAAGCAGCTGATCTCCTCCCACCAGAATATCTACAGAAAAGTGCAGATGCCATTACATACCCTATTTCTATTATTATAAATCCACCTTGTCCGAACCCACCATCCCCTCTATCTGGAAGGTTTCCCACGTTATTCCCCTCCATAAAGGAGGGAACTCATTAGACCTCTCAAACTACAGACCAACAGCCATACTATCACCACTGGCCAAAATAATGGAAAAATGCGTCCATAACCAATTAATGCACTATCTCACCCAGAATAAACTACTGGCCAACTCTCAGCATGGCTTTAGGCCACACCACAGCACCACCTCAGCCCTTCTATCCTTCTCTAACTCTATCAACCTCAACCGAAGCAATAAACTTACCTCAGCTCTCTTCCTAGATCTCTCTAAGGGCTTTGATATGGTCAACCACCCACTGCTTATCCATAACCTAAAGAAACTGTCACTAAACAACTGTGCAATTAAATGGTTCCAATCTTATCTGTCTGAAAGACAACAAGCAGTTTTATGGCAGAATACACTATCCACTCATCTACCCATCACACTAGGAGTCCCCCAAGGCTCCATATACTAGGACCACTTGTCTTCTCAGTCTTTATCAATGACCTACTCACCATCACTCCGAAGGCCACCTGCATCCAGTATTCGGACGACTCCACTCTAACCTGCGCAGCCTCCTTCTCAACTAAGCTTATGACCCTAACCCAGAATACTTTCAATGATGTAGAAAAAGGGTTTGCAAACCATCAGCTTATATTAAACCCCAACAAAACTAAGCTCCACTAAGATCCAACAATGGCACAATTATATAACCTGATGCTCACACCAATCTCCTAGGGGTCACAGTCAATACCCTAAAATATGATACCCATGTCAGTCAGACCATCAAAACCATCAACAAAAAACTGGGCTCCCTCTATAGGATCAAACCTTTCCTCACTCCAGTTGCAAGAACTATCGCTCGCTCCCACTTACTATTTACCCTTCTCTATGCCTCCCCCCTTTTCACTAACTTGAATAAAACCACTCTTACAAAACTTGCTAGCTGTTACAACCATATTGCTAGATCTGCTACAGGTACAACCTCTAGGACCCACTATTACATTAACTTAACTCAACTAGGTTGGCTTGAATGGACTAGTCTTCTCCAATATAACCAACTTATAATAGCCCACAAAGTTCTAAACCACCCCGATAAGACACCAGCACTAAATAAGATCATTAATCCATACAGCAACCTGAGGTCACTGCGCTGTGCTGACAAACTGCTGGTTCAAACAACCAAAAGCATAAATGTGGCTGGGGACTCTATTTGCCAAATCTGTAAGCAAAACTTGGAACTCTCTACCTGATGAACTTACTCTCCAGCCCTCTTTAACCCAGTTCAAAAAAAGCCTCAAACTCCACTTCCAAATACACTGGCAATGTCCCTGTTCATACCCTGGCTAACTCCCACCCACTGGTCTTGGATACCTTTGCCTTATCAAATCAGTCATTTGATTCTAAAATGTATCTGACCTTTCAAATCGGCCATTTGATTTTAAAATGTATCTGACTTTTCTTTGTGGCATATCCAGAGCTTATTAAGGGATTAAGCCCTTATCTGTGATAAACACTGTGTGAAACCTAGATGCCTTATCTAATTGTGTCAACAATGTTCTTATAAATGTTTGTAACCTTACTGAAGACTGTATACTACATTAATATGTAAATGTTTCTAATGTAATGTAATCTACTAACTTGGAGATTTTCTCCCCGGCCTCCTCTGAAAATGGACATATAGTCTGACTTTCCCAGTAAACAAATTTAAAATAAAAAATAAAATAAAATTTGCTTCCTCATTGCTGAAATACTTGCATTAAATTATCCCATATTAAGAAAGTATTAGTCATAAAGTATGTTGATGTGCAATTAGAAGAGATGAATTTAAGACTGTCATGACAATGGCATTGAGATATAGACCATTATCTTACTATTTCAATGCTATACTTGAAGGAATGCAACCCATGTTAATGAAAGCTGTTTTCAATCACTATTTTGAATCTTCTGTGTAGGCAGTTATTTATTAGGCGCTCACTGATAAATATCCCTCCATATTCATGTGATGTCAGAGTTCTGGAATATTTAGAATCTATGAATCGTTTTAGGTAGCTGTCTCACATAAGGAAGTTCCATTTTTTGTCAGTTATGGATACATCTACAAAACTTAATATAAATGAAGATTTTAAATAAAAAGCAAGAATTTCTTTGCATTTGGTTATATAGGGTATTTGTGAACTCATGCCCCTGAAACATAAGACCCACACCAAGCTTATAACAGCAATCAACATTATTGTAAATAATCAGTTTTACAAATGACCGTAACCACAAAGACCAATAATCATGAAATAACAGGAGGTGTGAACCACAATTGACCTGCTACATCATTAGCAGTAGGTGTATAACACTACTTAAGTACACAAACCCTCCAGTAAGTAACATAACCTTACATGCTCAATGAAATGCCATAGATCAGTGTTATCACCTCCATCTATTCACACATTTCTTGGAAACAATCTCAGGAAAGGGAAGGAGACATTTGTTAATCTTAACTTCCAAGGACATCATTTTTACCCACCATTTGAAATTAAGAGGAATGAGGGAAGGATTCAGTGAAAACCTGTACCAAGAGAACTTCCTCTGCTCCCACCCAACTTTCCGTATCCCTACCTAACCCCACATGTTAATATTACCTCACATACTGTTCTAACAACAATACCTACCATTTTCCCATCCCTAAGTACATACTGCAGGTTGACACTAACCTTGAAGAAAACACCAGGCAGGGGTTCCTAGATGAAAATGTCTGCCAGAACAAACTCATTCTGTCTATGAACTCTATGCATCCCTCCCCTAACACAAGAATCATACCAAACTTACATTTGCAATAAACATTATTATAAATAATCAATCAAGCAAATGAATGTAACCACAACAAGCAAGAACCATGAAATAATAGCAGATTTGGACCATGACTCGCCTGCAACACCATCAACATCATTAGGTGGATGACATCACTCAACTCCACAAACTCACCAATAAGAAACAAAACCTTAAACATTCACTGACATTCCATCCTGCAGCATTCCCACCACTGCTCACTCACACATCTCATTATCCACCCCAAGAAAGGGAATGTGGATTTTGGCAGTCCTAATTTCTGAGGACAACGTCCTCTCCTGCTAAACAGACTGCTCCACACCATGCTATTCCATACTACTTTTCTTCCCTGAAAAACATTGAGCCTCAAGGTTTGAAAAAAAACCCCATAAGCTGCAATACCAAATGAATGTTAAAAAGCTCTAACCACACCTCACTAAGATGTACAGCATCCTCTCTATACCACTAAGTGTCCCTATCTGCAAGTCCCAGTGCTGCAACAGCAGCACTTCAACAGCTGATTCTACCACATGCACCTGTGCTTTACAAAATGCCTTAAAGCCTTCATTGCTGAAACCTTAACCACCCTCTGCATACCAGCAATAGAATGATGGCAGACTAAACTGTCATAGCACTTGGAAACCATTGCTTTGGTAAAATCAAATCTCTTGGTGTGAAATTATAGATTGTCTCATGGGTTCCTTATACAACTGTAGAGAGCTAGACTCTCCCTTCCATGCAGCTGTGCCTTGAGGGTTAGACAAAGTTTATATTTTACCCATTTCCTTAGCAGTATTACATCCTTTATCTCTTAAACCAATTTTCATGACTTTAGACATGACAATGGTCATAAAATAGTAGATCATTTCAAAAATAATACAGTGACATGTAGTCACCCATCTATGGAAATACGTTCTTATATCTGCAATAAAATCACTAAAAGTCTTCTGATTCTTGTCTGTATTATCTAAACATTTCATTGTAGGTTTCAGAACAAGGTTTAAAGCAGTCCAATAAGCACTGTTACGTGAATTAGAATTATTGCAATCCATATCACTCCTTTTACATAATCCACACTGCACCTAAACTGTTAGCAGAAGAGTTAAAAACATAACCCACTGGTTAAATGTCAGAATAAAACTATCAGTGATCAATCTGTTTTTACTGGAGGAAACAATTTAGCATTGACCTTGGTAACTAGTACTTCTCTTTCAATCCCATAATTCACATGTCCTTGAAAAAAGCCTGTCATCTACTTCTCATGCCGGCACTACCACATCCTATCTACAACTTGGCTTCATTATATTATTGCTATCTGCTGCACCCCAAGATACTTCAAGGCATTTTAGTTCCACTTTCAATTCCATCTGGATTCTAAGATCACATAGTGATTTTCTGCACTATGCCATCACAGGGTCATTTCCAAATTTAAGTGGACTGAGACACACCTCCTCCCATGGCACTATCAATCATTGTTGGTCATATTGGTGTACATTATTTAATTTGCTTTGTAGTCTTCTGTTAATTTGACATTTTTTTCTAACTCTTCAGAGCTCACTTTTTGCCAGTTTCTTAACTATTCTCACTAAAATATAAAATAACTGCTGTGTAAGATATATTGCTATATAAATAACTTGTAGCTTTAATACTGTAGAGGATGTTTTAATGTTCTTACTATGCTTATGGCCAATTGCAGCCATGAAGAACCCGAGACCCACCACTCAGTACAAGTGGGCGACTAACAATGTTCCCCATTAAGTAGTCTTTCTCTGCATAGTCATCCACACTTGTTTTAAAAGTTGTTAGGGAAGTATAATGCTTGATATCTAAGGACAGCCTGTTGCTTAAATGAGTGATACATTGGAAAAGGTATTTGTCATGACACCTGGAGTTGCTGATTTGCTAGTATAGGTCTCAGTCTCCATAACAGCTGTTTGCTTTATCACCAGTTCTATTTAGTTGGACGATTTCATATAGTGCTAATTCATGCATAGAAAGGAAGGGCTGAAGCAGTGATATTCCCTCAGGATTCTGTACAAGACTGACAAGGAGAACAGGGTTTTTCAGTGTACAGTATAGTCTGAATTATCCAAATTAATTGGGACCTAGGGTAGTTCAGATAATCAAACTGTTTGGATAATTAAACATACATTGAACTGAATAAAAAAAACTGCAGAAATCTTGTTTTTTCTGCAAGCATTTCAACTGTTCAGTGATTCCAATGGACAATAAAGAATATTTTTCACACATGAGCAGACTACAAGCTTAAAAATATGCACAATCAAATATGTATAATGTTTACATATTCAGACTTTATGATTTTTCCTACCCAAAAACTTTGGAAGGCTGTGTTCGGATAATCGAAGTTTCTGATAATCAAAGTTCAGATAATCGAATGTCTACTGCAAAGAGAGTAGCTAAAGGGAATGAGAGCCAAAATCTTTTTCATGAAGAAATATTGAGGTGTCTCAAACTGGTCTAGGTATTTGGTGAGAAACCTGTGAAGGATGAATTAAGTAGAGAGATTTGTTAACGAATGTAGAGATATGGTAACTACAGTAGATTCTGTTAACATATGTAGCCAAGTCTCTGATGATTGTATCATCTTTAAGTAGAATGCTATCTATATACTAAGTAGCAATGATGCTAGATTTATTAAAGAAAAATTATGTTGCATTTTTTGTGTGTGACTAAGTATTTGGTCTAATCCTTGTATAAATGGAATAAATGAAAGTCTCTTATTTAAAATAGACATCTCTGATAAAGTTAATACATACTGTGATAAGTTTACTATTAAGTGCTGTGTATGGGTTTCAGCATCTTTTTCTGGAACTCGAGTTGTCCGTCTGATGTCTTCCTTTTTCTGCCTTTGTATTGTGGGCTCCATGACTGTCGGTTCACTGAGCGAAACAGCAATGGAAAATGGAGTCCTGTATCATTCCTATTTGACTGCTGGGGTGTACAATCCATAACCGGCGAGGTTTTCCTTCTAACCACTGGCTCCCCACATGTTGATATCTTATTTGAATCGGTTCCTGTATCTGATAAAGAATGCGCCTCCTCGTGTTGCTGGCTGTCTGCTCCTCTGGGCAGAAATGATGTCATAACATCGGAAGTAGAGTGAACAGAAGGGCTGGGGCACTCTGCTTGTATCTGTAGAGTGCTACGTGGTGTAGCTGTATCTCTGGACCGAGTGGATTCCCTCGGCCAAGAGAAGACATTCCCCCTGGTAAAATCAAAACAGTCTCTCTCTAATTTTTTTCTTTTTAACTTGCATCAAGTCTGTTGTCCATTGATGATAGAGTAGTCGCTAATTCAGAAAAAAATTCTTCTTTTTGGATATGTGTCAGCATATGATTTAACTGTTGTTCTAAGTCATGAGCTTCTTTGTTAAGCTCTTCCTCTATAGCATTATATCGTTCAATTAAAAGTCTCATGTAACCATTACATGTCTCTAGGTTTAATTGTTGCCACTTAGAAAGCAATTCTGGATATGTGGAGCCAAAAGTTGGCATTTTTAAAATACGTAGACCTCTCGGAACTATTTTAAAGGAAATGCGGGCTTCCATATGCTTTTTCTGCCATTGGACATTCTAAATTCTAACCAGAATGTCTTCCAATTTTCTCATTTATTTATTTTAAATAAGGGACTTTCATTTATTCCCTCTCAGTGTATAGATGTAAGTGATTTAGTAGTAGATATCAAATGTTTTACGAGGAATGTAGCATTAGGCATGCAATATGGAACTAATATAACAGAGAATGAACATGTACCTAATTTTAGGAAACCTTCTGTGTATACAACTAGTCTACATCCACTTCTGGAGAGTTTTGAGAAAGCTTGTATGAATGATTTTTTTTACATTTTTTCAAGGGAGTAATAATTTGAAACCTGAGTTTTTTAACTTAAGTACAAATGAAAAGTTGGCATTAAATAAATTACAGCATAATGATACAATAGTTATAAGACCTGCAGATAAAGGGGGAGCGATTGTGTTATTAGATCGTAATTATTACCAAACCAGTATTAGTACTATGCTGTTAGATCAAATGACATATAGGAGTATAATGACTTCTGAACTTGACAAGATTATTAAAAATGTCCATGCAGATCTCTATGATATGTTAATGTGCAGTGTCATTGATAGCAACTTATATAAATATTTCTTGATTGAGAAACCACTTGTTCCGATCTTTAGAGGTCTTCCTAAAATACATAAAACTTTAGATAATCCACCTCTTAGACCCATAGTTTCAGGAAAAGGCTGGCTGACAGAGAGTATATCCATTTATTTAGAGAAACAGTTAAGACCAATAATAGATTCAACTATTTCAATTTTAAGAGACACACAGCAATTCCTAGAGACTCTAGCACCATACAATTCAAATGGCTGACTATATGGTTACTCTAGATGTTAAATCATTATTCACTAGTATACCCAATGATACCGGAGTAGACTACTTGAGATTATATTTGATCCAGAAAGGACTAATGAATAATCAAATTATTAGAATTACCATGCTGATGGATTTGATCCTTTGTAACAATGTGTTTACTTTTGATGGAAGCTATTTCTTACAAATTACAGGAGTAGCAATGGGTACACCATGTGAACAATTCTTATGCAAACTTGGTCTTGGCATATTGGAAGAGTACCTACATCCTTGATCATGTATTGTTCTCAAAATATATTAAGTACTATAAGAGGTTTGTAGATGACATTTTTCTCATTTGGGGAGGTGACTTAGATACTCTACATGAATTTATCCCTTATATAAATGGAACTACTACTTTCCTTACACTGACAAGTGAGAAGTCTTAAAACAGGATTGAGTTCCTAGACATATTACTTAAGAAAGAACATGGGATTATCAACACTGAAATCTATAAGAAATCATGTAGAAGGAATGCCCTTCTACACCAAAACAGTATGCACCCACCACATGTACATAGAAATATAGTAAGGAACCAAGCAATGAGATATTCTCACCTAACAAGTGATGATGCAGCCTATAGGAAAGCTATTATTGACATACAGTGAGATTTTACAAAAAGAGGCTATCACTATAGGGACCTCAGAATATTACAAGAAGTGGAACGTGACAAAGCAGGGCAACCATATATAAAGAGGAATAATTATTCCCGTATGGTGCATGCATAAGAATCATAATCTTGGACCCAAGATGTTAATTATTCCCTATACGTATAGTAATAGTACTATAACAGAGGTAATTAAGAAGAATTGGGGAATACTATTATTAGATGAACAAATAAAAGAACTAGTAGGTGTACACCCCAGTTTCAGTTATAGAAATACAAAATCACTAAAAAGGATGTTGTGCTATGAAAATAGTAACAGGAAGGGATTACTTTCTTCTAGGAAAGGAACTTTCTCTTGTCACAACTGTAATCAATGTAGTTTCATTACTAATAATTCCTTTGAACATCCAGACACACATATTAGATATGAATTTAATCATTATGCTGATTGTAGATCTAGAAATGTTGTCTACTTAGCTATATGCCAAAAATGTAGAAGCGTCTATGTAGGCAAAACCAATAGGACACTTAGAGAAAGGATAAGGGAACATGTTTATGCCATAAATAGGGAGAATGAAGGCAATGCCCTAGCCAAACATGTCGTACAAAATGATACAACTCATATCTTTAAGTTCCTGGTATTAGAGTTTATATATGCCACAGAGAGGCTAGGCAACATTAGTAACTACACAGACAAAGAAGATGGGAAATGGATAATCAGATTACAAGCTGACAGGGGACATGGCTTGAATGACAGAGCTTCATTGAAGCCATTCTTGCTTGATCGAACATTGAAACATTAAATCCTAGTGATATAAAAGTTAATACATATTTTGATAGAAGTAGGGAAATATATAATTTTCTTTCTCCTCCCCCTTCCCCCCCTTTTTTTGGCAAAATACTCATGAAACTGATTATGAATTGTATTTCTTAGCCAATGATGTTTTTGATGTTATAAATAAGAAGTACTAGAACTTGTATCTTGGCATCTATATGTATATATATATATATATATATATATATATATATATATATATATATATATATATGTTTTTACACATTTAGTTTTATATATATTTTTTAATTTTTTATGTCTTTTATATATATATATATATATATATATATATATATATATATATATATATATATATATATATATATATATATATATATATATATAAATGAACTCAGGATCATCTATGCATAGAGTTAAACAAGAAGACCTGCAGCTTTAATTTTTTAAGTGATTTTTATCATGTGATTTTCACTACATATTTTATTGGCTTATGATAAAAGAAATGGTACTTAAATGATCCAGAATGTTTTGTAATTGTTTTTAAGTCTGAGGAAGTGTCCTGGGAGATGCGAAAGTGCTTACTTTTGTGGAATAAAGAAGTATTTTTCAGTCGTTTTAAGCAGTTTGCTTTGATTGTTGTGGAGTACCTATCATTTGTTTTTGTTCTTATACAGTATTTTGCTTGGAGGTACCTTAACCCTGTGGTGTATTCTTTTTATACATTCTGTCTCCATGCATGCTAAAGTAAGAAAATCCAGCAAGTCCTCCTAGCTAACAGTATCTCTTTCTATTTATGCAAGTCCGAGGAGAGAGTTCCTATTGAATTTTGGAAAATTTCTTGTTTGCTCAGTCTCATAGTTTTGTGGAGGCCCGTAAATAAGGTAGTATACTTTGAACTGAAATAGCAACTTCAAAGTACATTTGACACTGTAGGTGTGCTCATAGCGGAATCCATTTCACTTTCAAACTTCAGAACAAAAATCATGTAATATATATTATTATAAAGTTATATATAATTTTAGACATTTCTTTTAAGTATTGCACGTTTATTGAGTACATTTTAACATTTTTATATCTTTCAAGGAATTGTTTTTAATTTATTTATTTATATGTATTTATTTTTGTTTACTGGGAAAGTCCAACTGGGCATAAGTTCCATTTTAGCAGAGGTCCAGGAAGAAATGCTCCATTTTACAGAATGAGTAGATGGCAATTATACAAATTTTACATAATAAATCTACATACATACATAGACTAGTAATGATATGACAGTTACTAAAAAAATAATAAATGTACATACAAATAATAGTAAATGAACAAACAGAATTGTAATGATATGACAGTTAATGAAAACATGACAGTTACATTGTAATAATATGACAGTTAATGAAAGCATGACAGTTAAATTTTAATGAGATGAGTTTATGAAAATGAGAGTTAAAAGAAGAGTACAGTATAATTTTATCAAGGTTATCAGAGTCTAGTTACTTTCAAATGGAATCAGCTGAAAATAGATATTGAATAAGAGACAGTGAAATAAGTATAAGATGAATATGGTTTAAATTATGAAGGCGAATTGAGGAGGTCTGGGTAAAAATGAGATAGTAGTGAGAGGGATACATGGTAGTAGGATAGTTAGAGATTGTGAAGAAGTGGCTGTATTATGACCAGTTACATAAAAGTATTGGGACATTAACGGTTTGGAGATTATCCAGGAACATCACAAGTACAGAGCTTGCAATTGAGTAGGTAGGACTTTAGTTGAGTTTTAAATGATTTTAGGGAGTGTTCTTGTCATATTGCTATAGTAGGATAGAGTTCCAGGGTTTCGAAAGATAGTGGGATAGTACCGATTTGCAGCAGAATTATTGATTTTGGATATATTCAATAGGTGATTGCCTGATGAATGCAGTGTTTTGCAAGGGTTATGTATTTGTATGAGACTGGAAATGGATGGAGAGCTGGAATGTTTATAAATAATGAAATGGGTCTTTGGAAGTTATGAGTAGGTTAGAAAATGTGGGAATTCCAGCCACTGTAATTCCCTTTGGGCGGCACAGTGGTGGGCTTGGTTTGGATGGTTGGTAGCAAATCATGCTGTTTTTTTAATAGCATTGCAAAGGCTTTTTAGCAAGGTCACTTTGATGTTAAGGATGGGGTAGAATGTATTAGAGTACAGAAGAGGCAATGTACTTTTTTATCCTATCTGAGAGGAAGGGTCTAGATCTATAGAGAGAATGTAGTTTTGGTGCAATTTTTCAATTATATATTGGATGTGTGCGTCAAAGTTTAGGCTCTCATCTACACAGATGCTTAGCAGTTTGGTATGTTCAATTTTTGTTTTTTTTGGATGAGGTAACTGAAAAGAACGTTTTGTCAGTTGTAAGTTGCTTGTGAGTAAACAGGATTAGTTTTAATTTACTTGGGTTAAGGAATAGCTGGGCAGATGTCAGCCAGGTTTCTATAAAGGAGAAAGACTCCTAGGCAATTTCTTGTAGTTTGTTGATATTTTTTGCTATACACAAATGTGGCATCATCTGCATGCTGTACTAGGGCTGCAGCTTTTCAGGCTTTATGTAGGTCACTGATGAAGATATTAAAGAAAATGGGTCGTAAGACTGATCATAGTGGTACACTGACCGGGATTGGGAGGAAGGATGAGTTGTCTTTTTGCCACTTGACAGTTTGAGCTCTATTTTGGCGGTAGGTGCATAACTACAATATAGCAGTGGTGTCAAGTTCTAGGCTATTAAGTTTGTGTAGAAGAACAGAGTGAGAGACTTTGTCAAAGGCCTTGGATAAATCAAGGAAGAGAGCAGATACTAGGTTTCTGTCATTCCTATTTGTACTTACTGTATTGGTGAAACTAAATAAAGTGGTAGAGGTTCTGTGGTGAAACAAGAAGCCATGATGAGATAAAAAGAGTTGTCACTAGACGCATTATTCACATATTTTTGATAAAGTGGGTAGCAATGGCCCTGTAGTTGGAGAGGTTCAGTTGAATGCTCGCCTGTGTGGAAGGGAAGAATATAGCTTTTTTTTCCCCAGAGGGTAGGGATATATACTTCACTGATGGAATGATTTATTAGAATTGAGATGAGGCAGCTTATTGCTTCTGTAGCCATTTTAAGGTATTTGTCAGGTTGGTTGTTGGGGGCTAGGGTGGTGGGTTTCAAGTTAAGTAATAGTTTTTTATATATGTGGTCACATTTCCTGCATTTCCCTTCTAAAAGTATAGCTAACATTTTCCCAAATTATTTCAGCTTTTCACAGACATTGCCAGTCTAGAGTAATGAAAGCATGGGATACAATGAAATACGCATGCAACCTGTTATCAGAGTGGGAGTGAGATGAATTGCAACAAGTCATCAGTTGTACAAAATTAGTCTCACAGAGTCAGTGGATATTCTAAGAGCTGCTAAGTGTGAACAAGAGATGACCGGTTTACAGCGGGAATAGAACTTGTACAACAATCATTTCCCTGATGATGTTGATCTCCATTCATCCTTACTAACCTACTGAATGAAATGGCAAATATTGCCAAACCTTTGATAAGACAGAGTCTTTTGAAAACCTCTTGTAGGATTCATTATGCAAAAAGTCAGTATATTACAAAGACTGTTCAAGTTTATATGGAAGCTACTGCTAATCACACTGCAGAATGAACAACAGTAGCTATAGCCACAAAACAGCACACCAGGAGGCAGATTTTCATTAGACAGAGCACTTCAGCTCTTTACACATGATTTTATTCAGTAGGAACTATTAATGTTGCTGGTACATTAGTAGGTGAAAGAAAAAATGTATATTCAAAAAGAAAGTTTAAGTTGTCCCATTCTTCGGCCTTCCATATCAAATGAAGCTACTGTAACACATCCTGTAGTGGACATTTTTCAAACAGGAAGTATGTGTGTGTGTTTGTGCATGCACGTGGGTATGCCGCATTGAGGTGTTAGATTGGGAGTTGGCTGGAGACATAAATCTAGAATGCAAAAGGAAATTTAAACACTGCAAAATATAAGCGGTTATGCTAAAAGAATTATAAAGGCTAAATATCACTTTTTAGTATCCCAGTTTTAGCACTTGTTTCCTGTATTTTAATTTTGATAACACTAAAATCTAACCAACTAATCATAAGACATGGCTATAACATTTTTTGCCTCGCTTTTGGCCCATTTTGAGAGTAAATATTTCTTGGCATTTACAGTACCTCAAAATAGCATTATAAAATACACTTAAACAATAATAAATTTTTAATGTCTTAAGCTAAAAATGATACAGATTTTAACAAAACAGTATTAGCGGTGGTGCATTTGCAGTTAATGTCAAATGGATTTGAACAACTTGTATAGTACTTAAATAAAGGTCAGGGCAATGCTAATGCATCATAAAACTGACTGTATTGAGACATTCAGCATCTCCTGCAGGAAGTTAAGCATAAGAAATTGTTACTACATTTGAGATTTAAGAAATAATGATGCTGCATTCTGCAACGTGAAAGCCTGCAGTATGAGGAGACAATGGCTAATTATCTTGTTTGCAGGACACTGCGATTGGCTTTGCTGTTGATTAATGACAGAACTGGATAGTCTAAGTCAGATCAATTGAAAGCTAAGCAGTAGCTGGAAGTATTTAAATGATGTATCTCTTTAATTAATCCCTAAATTTTGGAAAAATAGTAGTGCCTGGTACATTTATAGTATTTAAGGTAGAAACTGTTTTGACAGCTTTTTCCATAGCAGTGACACAGATTTTGATATGCAAAATGTATACTTTAAATAAAGCTAAATGTGTGAATATTTTAGCTCTTGATCAAAGGTATCAATGCCACAGAGTGCTGTCACATCCAAGCAATATTTTAGATTGAAGTATCTTTAGCTTCTAAATATTGCGTTGCTTTACAAGAAATAACTTTTAAGAGCTTTGGCACAGTAGCTGGACAGAATGGAATATATAAGCACTATGTCACGTTAAAATAATAGATCTCTTTAGGTCTGAAATGGTAAACAGAATTAAAAATGCAAACAGTTACTTTGTGTATGACTGTGCTATTAATCCTAAAGTTATTTACTTTAAACCAGCAGTGTAACATATACTAAGCAATTCCAAAGGTATAGAAATTACGTGCCTTGAAACTATAGTTGAATTAATGAAAAGACCAATAAAGGCAATGGAAAAAAAATACAATTTTATTGATATTTAGTGCTTTATTTATTTATTGGGTGATGTGGATCCATTATGAAATGTGTTTCTACTAGTTTACAAAGACTTCTGAAGATTAAACATACCAAAATGTTCTTGCTGAATATAAAGGAGGAAGAAAACTGAACACATATTGCAATGATAACTGTGACAATAAATCATGAAAAGAATAAATGTAGATGTTGCTACATGACTGCTATAGTTATGGATAGATATTGCAATGATAACTGCAACTATAAATCATAAAAAGAATAAATGTAGATGTTGCTAGATGACTGCTAGAGTTATGGATAGATATGATATCATATGGCAGTCCGTCTCTAAATGATGTAAAGTCACATGCCTTTCTTATTTCATTTTTTTTGCACTGTGAAAAAATTTGTACCAAGTATGGTTTTGAAAATCATTTTTGTCTATGCCTATCCTTTCTTGATAAAGCACTATTTTTATTTTTCCAAACATTCTCTAAAAATCTAAGTACCATGGAAATGTTTTTATGGCAATTATATCTGGTCTTAATTGTGCGACTAAACCTTTTGCTTTGCTTAGATATAAAAGTATAATAGTTTTGTGTTGTGTATGTTATTTAAGTTAAAAAAAATCTTAACTAGGACTGTAAGGAATTTATAAGCTTTTCTAGTGCATTATAACTTGATGACTCAATGCCCTCCCCCCCTTTCTTCCTTTTCAATGGGTAAAGAAATTTGAGGAATGAAAGCTTTATTAAGGAAAAGAAGAAAGTCATCCATCCACAACCCCTTTTCATATTTTGCACATGGGGTTGGGGTGTCACTTCAACAGTGATAATCATCTTGGGCCAAGGTTTACATCACCAGATGGCTAGCCTGCCATGGTAGTTCATTCATAGCACTCACTCGCGTGCACACATGCACCTATGGCCAATTTAGACTCTAATCCACCTACTGCATGTCTTTGGAATGTGGGAGGAAACTGGAGTACCCAGAGAAAACCCATGCGACTGCAGGGAGAACATGCAGACTCCATAGAGAAGGCACCCCAGCTGAGAATTGAATAGGAGAACCTTCTGCTGTGAGACAACAACTCTAACCACTGTATCACAGCATCTGCCCCATCAGACTTCTTTTAAACTGGTGAATCTATGCATTGGAGTCATCACTAAGGCAGGCATTAATTATTAGGGAGTCTTATTTTCACCAGTTGAAGCTTATCTGTGGCTGGAGCAGAGATTTCTTCATCCAGAATCATTCTCAGTCACCATTCAGTTTTATTCTTAACATGTTAAGTTTTCAATCAAAGCATATTGTAAGGAGTGGCAGTTTTGTTGCAAACTAATTTAAACTGCATGTAAAAATGCAGCTGACCTTTGATATTCAACTGTTACAGTTTTCAAGGAGGACATTTCCCCTCAAGCTAGGAAGCTCATATTATTTAATTTATCATCCAGATCTAGAGATTCACAATATTTCTGCCAATAACCACACTAATGACTAAGTATTGTGATAAAGATCGTCTGAAGTTTTTATTTGCTGTGTTTGGAGATTGCAAATTGATTGTATGGGAGAGTTTTTATGTATTTCAGAAGTTGGATTACTCCTTTAAACTTAGCCCCACATTTATTTGTTGAATACCCCCATCGAAAGAGAGTCATAAATTGTTTTTCTCTTATCTTCTCTTTGTCTGTCTTGATGAAAGACCACTCTGAAATGGTTACAAAAGCTTTCTTTTCTGATTTGTAGAATCATTTGAAACATTCATTAATGCATTTGCTTTACTTTCTGGTATTTGAGGTTTGAAACCTCCTTTGATATTTCCTTTGTTTGGCTTTAGGGCTCTCTACAATAACCATGATATTTACTATACAGAGCTCCCATTTTTTTAAGACATGCAAATGAAAGAACTCCACAGTTATTCATATCTGTTTGACTGAAGCTGTTTCAATCATTATCTTAGAGATACCTCTAAGATAATGATTGAAACAGCTTCACAAGAGAAAAAAAAGTAACTTGGTTTTATGAATTTGGGCTATCCCATGTACACAATTATTTTCATTAGTCAGGGTTCAACTGATAATGGGATTTGTTATAATTACAGCTCAGCAGGCTATTCTGACAGTGAGACTAAAATCACTGGAATGCTAGACATCCCCCATTCTAATTATTTAAAGTGGCAGAAAGCAAGAGGAAAATGCACTGGCGTTTTGGGGATGTAAGGTCTCAGTCCAACCAATGACAACATTTCCTTCTACAGCTGCTATCACTAATGAGGGAATTTCTCTGATTGTATCACTATCACATAAATGAGCATGCCTCAGTCTTACATCATCTCTCAAATCAAAAGCTGCCTCTAGATGTCATGGATTATACCAAAGGAACACATTCTGAAACTAAGAATTTAAGGTTTGTGTTTTGGATAAAAGAAGAATCTTCTTCTTTTGGCTTTTCCCGGTTAGGGGTCGCCACAGCAGATCACCTGTCCACTCATGAATGGCAGTGGAGTTTTTACGGTGTCGGGTTGCCAGCCCGGTGCCCAACCTTCCACAGAAGGCACACACATGCACGCACTCACACCTAGGGCCAATTTAGAGTGTCCAATCCACCTACAGCATGTCTTTGGGATGTGGGAGGAAACTGGAGCACCCGGAGGAAACCCACGCGACCACAGGGAGGACATGCAGACTCCGCACAGAAGGCACCCCAGCCGAGGATCGAACAGGAGAACCTCTTGCTGTGAGGTGGCAACGCTAACCGCTGCACCACCGCGGCCATCGGATAAAAGAAGAATCATGACATCTAAATGAGATTACTGACATTCACTTAGCTTTGACACCCCCTCAGTCAGTATTTACTATAGGAATGTAAAGAATTTCATTGAACAACCAACAGAAATGTGGTACCTAAACATGCAGATATGGTAATGTACACTGAAAATAAGTGCCACATTTGGTAAGCATGTGTATTATATGTGAACATTTTGAATAAAACACGATACAATGCATGCTTGCTGCTTTGTAATCAGACATCACATGATTCTGTGATGTAGGACACTGTTTATGAGATACATCCTTATTTATTAGAAAGCAAAGATATACTTCTAGGACATGATTCTTATTAATATGATAGACTGCAGTCTGTTGATAATTAGTAGAAGTATAGATTTTGATTCTGAACTAAAGTAATTGTTTTTTGTGTTAACAGAATGCTTAAAACTTACCTTTGGAAAACTGAAAAAATAATGACTATATATATGTATATATATATATATATATATATATATATATATATATATATATATATATATATATATCAGTGAAAATTCCTTACACATATTTGGACTTTAAGGAAAAATGCAGGCTGCTTTGTTTTTCACATAAAACAATGGCAGCAACTCTGAAGGAGATGATGTCAGTTTAAGACATGACTTACACTGAGAAAAGGGTGTTTTGGAAGCTAGTTCTGACACAGACAGGCCTTACACAAAAATAAGTAACTTACACTTTGAAAGTACAGTTGTGTACACTTGCCATAAATGTAGATGTTCAAGTGTATTCACTGTTGCAATCCTCACAAAATGGGTTATCCAGCTCCTGGTAGCCCACAGTCGCCCAATATACCAAAGCCATTGGTATATGATGTTGGCTGTCTTTGCTTTAGGCCTGATGTCAGGACGCTAGGTACAAAAGAAGGCAGCCGCCACCATTTCCTCAGTTTTTCTTGCCTTAACTGTCAGGAGCCCCCCCCCAAAAAATTAGACCAGGAAAAGAAAATCCAGTCTGTGCCCTAGGAAAAAAGGGGGGATGGAAGGGGGGACCAGGACTGCAACAGTGAATACACTCGAACATCTACATTTATGGTAAATGTACACAACTGTACTATGTTCACTGTGTTTCACTGTTGCAGTCCTTGCAAAATGGGTTGATTCACAAAGCCCAGGGAAAAAAAAAACAAATTGGAGGAGGAACACCCACTGTTTAAGGGTTGGTAAGGATGCCCTGCAACACTGCAGTGGCAAAACCAGCCCTAGACTTAGAAAACAAGGGTAAATTGTAATGTTTAGTGAAAGCGTGGACAGAAGTCCATGTAGCTGCTTCCAGTATGTCCCTAGTAGGTACACCTCTTAAGAAAGCAGTTGAGGTAGAGGCTGCCCTAGTAGAATGGGTCCTAATACTCTGAGGAGGAACCTTGCCATGCTGTAAGTAACAAAAGTGAATACAATGAGCAATCCACTTAGAAATGGTCCATTTAGAAATAGCTTTGCCCTGAGCTCCAGGAGCAAAACTGACCAACAACTGATCCGACTTTCGAAAAGATTTAGTCCTGTCCAGGTAAAATCTAAGCTGTCTATGCACATCCAGAGAATGCAGTAACCTTTCCCCTTTATTTTGAGGATTAGGAAAGAAGGTAGATAGGTGGATAATCTGGTTAACAGACAAGCTAGAAACCACCTTAGACATAAAGGAGGGATTAGTTCAATGAGAAACCCAATTCACATGGAAGATGATAAAAGGCTCTATTGCCATTAAGGCCTGCAGCTCAGAAACTCTTCTAGCTGAAGTAATAGCCAGAAGAAATGCAGTTTTCCAGGAGAGAAACTTCAGGTCTGCTGAGGCAGCTGGTTCAAAAGGAGGCAGAGTAAGTTTCTCAAGTACAAAATTGAGATCCCAAGCAGGAGTAGGTGCCTTTCTGGGAGGCTTTAAATTCCTAGCTCCCCTGAGGAACTGTTTCATCAAAGGATGAGAGAAAATGGGATGCTCCAAAAAACAATGAGCAGAAATAGCTGAAGCATGGATTGTAATAGAAGAAAAGGAAAATCCACCATTAAGCAAGCCTGCCAGATAGTCAAGAATGAGAGGAAGAGAAGGTTGAGAAGGGTCTTCCCCTCTAGTCTGCATCCAAATGGAGAATCTTTTGCACTTATCTGCATAAGATTTCCTAGTGCTAGGCCTCCTGGCCTTACAAAGGACCTCAACCACTTGTTGGGAAAGGTTTAAATTATGAGCCAAATGCAGAGTCTGAAGATGAGGATGCAGAATTCTTCCCCCCTCCTGAACCAAGAGATCTGGTGTCAGGGGAAGATGCCAAGGCCGAGACTGGGAGGGACTGCGAAGTAGTGGGTACCAATGTTGTCTGGGCCAGTCTGGAGCTATGATGATGATGGCCCTTGGTTTTTCATCCCTCATCTTTAACAGCACTCTGTGAAGAAGAGGCAGAGGAGGGAATTCCTAGATTGAGAGCTGTGTCCAGGAGAAGGACAGAGCATCAACTTTCCAAGCTTTGTTGTGATAATCCCTGGTGCAAAAGGTTGGAAGAAGGTGGTTGGTTGGAGAGGAGTAGAGATCCACCTGGGGAGTATCCCAACAATGAATGATGCTATAGAAGATGATCTTGTTTAGTTGCCACTCGTGAGGATCCAAGACTGCCTGCTCAACTGGTCTGCCAAGGTATTGAGCCTTCCTGGAAGAAACTGAGATGAATGCCCATGGAAGCTGCTATGGACTATAGTATCATGCTTTGTCTGCACAGGGGGTAAGAGTGCATCCCTCCCTGGTTGTTGATGTACCACATGATTGTGGTGTTGTCTGTCCTGACCAGAAGAGTACCAGGAGAGAGAAGATGTTTGAAAGCCATTAACGCCTGCTTGACTGCCATCAGTTCCTTCAGACTTCTGTGCAAATTAACCTGTTGAGAGTTCCAAGTTGACTGAATGCATTTGTCCTCTAGATGTACTCCCCAAGCATAGTCAGAGGCATTTGTGGTGAGAGTCTAGCTGGCAGGAGGTGGACAGAAAGGCAGGCCTTTGTTCTGTGCACAGGCCGTCACCCACCAAAGGAACTTAGTCTGCAGGCAGGGAATCAGAGGAAGTATCAAATCTAAATCCTGAGTATGTTGACTACAAAGGTGTTTGAGGTACCATTGTATTTTCCTCATATGCAGTCTGGCATATGGAATCATCAGAATACATGAAGCCATGAATCCCAGGGCTTGCAGGAATTGCCTTGCAGAGAGCTGGGTCATGCTTGCCAATTTTTTGAAGTAATTCAAAAGATCCATTTGTTTCTCTTTTGGGAAGAATACCATCTGGGTGGCTGTGTTCAGGCTCGCTCCCAGGAATATAATCTCCTTGGTGGGTACCAATTTTGACATCTTTTCATTGATCGTGTAACCCAAAGAGGTGGGAAGGTTCTTTACAAATTCCAAATCCTTTAGAAGTTGTTCTGGAGAGTTTGCCTGAATAAGACAATTGTCTAAGTAAGGGTAAATGTGAATGTTTCTTTGCCTGCAAAAAGCAATGACTGGAGCCAGTCATTTGGTAAAAACTCTGGGAGCAAAAGATAAGCCAAAGAGCAGTGCAGAGAATTGGAATTGCCTGTTCCCTGCCTTGAAATGAAGGAACTGCCTGCAACTTTCCCTTATTTGGATGTGCAAATAAGCTTCTTTGAGATCCAAAGTCACCAGCCAGGAATCCTTGGCCAGCATTGGCAGCAACTGCTGAAGAGTGAGCATTTTGAATTTGGGAATAACCAGAAATGTGTTTAGAATGGACAAATCCAGAATAGGGCACCAGGTGCCCCCTTTTCTGGGAACCAAAAAAAGTCTTGAGTAGAAACCCTGGCCTATTTGTAGTGCAGGAACTGGCTCTAATGCTCCCAGGTTTAGTAAAGAAGAAACTTGTATTTCTGCTTCTGCCCTTTGATTTGGGGGGATATCTGGGTATCCTTGGTGAACAGGGAAGGTGTGAAAGGAGAACTTGTAGCCTTGGGATACTATTTTGAGCACCCATTTGTTGTCTGTGATGGTGAACCACACATTTGCAAACACGGCTAATCTTCCCCCCAAAGGAAACCCTGGGCCCGCAGAGGCAGGCAGGGGAAGGCCGGAGTCATTGGGAATGCTTGCTTTGGGAAGTTTGCTTAGAACTCCCCGATTTTGAAGAGGAAACCTGCCAGTGCTTAGCCCTTTGAGGGGTGGAAGTCTGTCCCCTAGAAGACCTGTAACCCCTAGACCTAGTGCGACTCTGTTTACTAGGGTCAGGAAAAGTCCAATTCTTGGAAGGGTAATGTCTACTAAAACAAGGAGGCTGAACTTGCAGAAAGTCTTAACAGTTTGCATATATCTGGCCTTATCCTCCAAATTTTTCAACACCTCGTCTGCTTAGCTACCAAAAAGATTGTCCTTGTGCAAAGGCACATCCACATCCAATAATTTAGATTTGACAGCTTCAGAAAGGGGCTGTTCCCCGAACCAAGCATGTCTTCTAATGACAGAACCAGTGGCTGCTGCCCTGCAAGAAGCCTCCAAAGTTTCGAAACCACAATGTAGAGAATGTTTAGTGACAAGAGTGGCAGAATTCAATAAATCATGCATGTCCTTACTCTCCATCAGGGAAGGGACACCAGCAATTCTAGCCTTAATAGCCTTCAAAGTATGCTGCTGATACTTAAGCATATGAAAAAGACAATTAACAGACCTTATAGCCAGGGTGGAAGACATATAAACCTTTTTACTCCATCTACCCTGGATGTATGCCAGCTCTTCTAGGTCAGCAAGGTCCTACAGTCATTTTGGTAGGGAGATGCTGCATTGTCTCAATAAGGTATCAATTTCGTTAGCCAGGTCCAAGACTGACCAGGAAAGTATGACACCTCAAGTGATTTTAGAACAGTTAGAGTGGTTTATCACTTGCCCAGGATATTGGAGTCAGAGATTACATAGCATGGTAAGGAGGACCTCAGCCCATGATTTTGTATTTCAGGCTCCATAAGACTACTTGTTAATAGCAAATGATCTCAGCAATATCCTTAAAAGAATTTTGCCCAACTTATACCTTCAAGTTACAAGTTATAGCTCCCATTCTTTTAGAAATGGATGGGCTACAGACTTAGCACATGAAGTACAGTCAATGGAAGTGCTACAAAGAATGGGTGGGTATCATACAAAAGATAACACTCGCATTACAGGCGGAGGGTAAATGTTCATTTCATGTTAATCAGTGTTGTCTCTTCTGCAGGTGTGAGATTTATTTTTTTACATATTTAACATTTGTTTACCAGGAAAATCCAACTGGGCCAAAAAGTACCCCTTTTCAGTGGAGGCCCTAGGAGTAAAGCTACACAGTCACAATCTATCAAAAACAAATGACAGATATTTTGATTCACAAAGTATCCTGTAACACAACAAAACATAGGCATTACTAAGAATAAAGAGCACAAAATGCATAAGCTCAGAAGAGACGAAATATACTATGAGCAGGGGAGATCTTATCCCTTACTAAAACAGGTCAAGTAAAGAGAACAGTGTCTTTCAGGGACAATAAGACTTTAGTGAACTACACTATAGACAGTGGTGATTCTGATGATTTTTTTAGACCAGCTGCAATTTTGCCAGTCCAAAAGACTTGCCAACCACCAACTGAACCAAGGTGTGAGACCCGATTCGAATCGCCAAATGAGAGAGACATTTGTGAACTTTCAGGGCAGGGGCAAGGGCAGATACGAGCTTTAAGTATATTTACTTGTGTTTGTAATAAGCATCTTATCGAATGCTTTTCAGAACCTTTCAAGGTTTTTAATATATCTGATACTGAGTTTTTGTAAACAGTCATGTATATTTTTAAAAAAAGGCTTCAATTTTATTCCTTGTTTTAAACTTGACATAGTCAGTGCTGTTACACAATTTAAGTTATTTACTAGATGCTTGAATCTTAAATTATTGTTTTTTCACAAAGCTGCTAATGTAAATTCAGACAGTTTATGTACGAAAAGTACATTCATTCCTCCCCCCAACCTTCTGGTTTTAGATCAATTTTAAAGTCTATATAAAAGGAACAAAAAAGAGTTGACCATAGATAATTTATCAAGAGAAGAAAGGGGATTACTAAACACCATTGTTAGTAATAAAAGTATACATATTATGAAACCAGACAAGGACAAGGGAGTAGTTATTATGAACAGTATGGATTACGCTTCCAAAATTTTGTCATTGCTTTCCAATGTATTTACTTATAGTAGGGTCTCCTTAAATGAAATAAATATAGGTTATACTAAGCTAGATTTTTAATTATTGGATCTAGTGTTTCAGAGGGACATGGAACATAATGAATGGGAATACCTTAATGTGGTAAAACCAAGGGTAGCGTCTGTATTCAGTATACCCAAAATACACAAGAATACTAGTGAACCCCACTCCAACCAACTGTGTTGGATAAGTGTTATAAGACTGAGAAGTTAAGTAAATTTGTTGATTTAAAATGTACAACTGTTTGGGAATCTAAGTCGCACATTCATAAAGATTCCTGGTAACTTTTGGAGACAATTAAGGATTTGTCATTCAGTAAGAACATTTTATTTATTACTGTGGTTGTTATTGATTTATATTCCATCATTCCCCATGATACAGGACTTGAGTGGTTCTATATGTTTTTCTCTGAGTGTACATCTTTTTCCAATAAGCAAATTCGAGTTGTTACCACACTCCTTGATTTAGTTCTCCACAACTACTTAATTTATTTCGAGGGAGAATACTACCATCAAATCTCAGGGGTGTTGCCAAGGGAAAGCATGTGCCCTAATGTATGTCAGCATTGCGTTGGCTATGTGGGAAAGGCAAGTGGTCTTCACTTCCCAATTTTTGGCATTAACACATGGTTACTACCACTTCATGGATGATGTATTAAATTTATGGAAGTGTAGTTTGAGGGAAGGTGAAGTGTTTAAGTCAGTGGCAGAATTCTACCTCCTTTTTGAGATTTACATTTTTCAGCAATACTACAAGTATTATCTTGACATTACGTTGGAGAAGGACAGGGTCCTTGTGTGCTACACATCAACTATTTATAAGAAAGAAATGTTTACTAATACTTATCTTCACTATGGCAGCTGCCATCTTGGTTATCAAAAGAAATCTGGGCTAGATGGTTAGACTATCTCATCTAATTTCAGATGATACCTTGTTCAATGATGAGCTGCACCATTTTGTCTTTTTTTGGATAGGGGATAGCCTATGCCGCTTCTCAAGAAAAACAGGATGGAAGTCATAGGTCATCTGCATGATCAGTTTGCCCCCATTCTGAGGAAGTTTTTCACACTAGAGAGGTGGTGAACAGGAACATCCACCCCACTTATTATCATTATCACAGGAAATTTGATGCCACTACCCCACTGTTTATTATACCTTTTAGTACTGATACTCAGCAATATGTTAATGTTAAATGGTTTTGGGTATGGTTTTCACCAATGAATACAAAAACAATCTTTGGGGAGCCCTAGTACTAGTTTATTCAAAGGTTTAGAACATCAAAATGTTTTTGGAAGTAACATCAGCCAAGACAGTGTTAACCCACAGTAAAATGCAAAACTTTGGATGTTGTAGGATGTGTAGGAACATCCGTGAGGGCCCATATATTGCTGTGCACAACTGTGAGAACACTAGCTATTCTGAGAAAGTCCAAGTAATCCACAAATTACCAAGGTAAAAAATGAATTCTTTAATGTTCTAGTACACCAAACAGATTTAGCACTTTCATTCCACAAGGAAACTTCATCAGAATAAACCAGCACTAATTAATTAGCAATTAAATAGTGAAACCACTTAACATTACAATACTCCATTGGTCAATACCTAACTGACTGATTTAACAAAGGTACAACATTAAATGCAACAAGGACTGCGGTGGTGGTGCTGCGGTAGCGTTGTCGCCTCACAGTTAGACGTTGCCCGTTCGATTCTCAGTTAGAGCGTCTTCTGTGTGACGACATGCATGAATGGGCCTTCCTTCATTGAAGGTTGTGCGTTAGGCCCGGCAAGCCAGCACGTAAAAATCTACTGCCAATCATTAGCGGACCAGAGTTCCGCTGTGGCGACCCCTAACCGGGAAAAGCCAAAAGACACAAACAAACAACATTAAATGCAACAATAAGGAATGCAGGAATGATGAAAAAATACAGCAGCAAAAAATGCAACAATAAAACGTATGCAGCAATTAAAAAAAAAAAAAAATATATATATATATATATATATATATATATATGTATATATATATATATATATATATATAGGTATACTTATATTTATTATTATTATAATACTGTGGTCAAGCTGGTGATGTAAAAAATGCACACATAAAAAATGCATCAGTGACCACAGAAAATGACATCATAACAAAGCCATAACCTAACATAGCCTTATTTTAAAGCTCTTTTCTTTAAGGCTGGTAAGATAGAATAATGTTCATTTAACCCAGGGGCTGAGAAGGCATCAAACATTAATTGCCACATTAACTCTCAATACCCGAGGCTGGTTTTCCAGTCCCCCCTCTCTCAAAACATTTTACCTGCTCTTGCACCCAAAATTTGAAGGAATAGTCCTCACTTAACAGGGTGTGTTCAAATGTGCTTAAATAATGCATTGGTTTCTCTTTTCCTTGAAATCTCATAGAGGTGTTCATAAATTTTTTGTATTAAAGTTATCTCCGTTTTGCCAATGTAAAATGCAAAATATGAGGAACATTGGTATACCACCCCTTTAGAATAACAATTAAAATAGCCCTTAGCCTTTAACAGCCCAATGGGACCCACCAAATACACGTCATCCAGATTGGCTACATAGGGGCACTGGGGGCACCTTCCACATTTGTCTGTGCCTATCCTTACTCTGGAAGTTGAATCAACTTTACGGCTTTCAAAAAATGTTCTTAAAATTCTGTCCCATTCTCAAACTAAATCTCAATTCTCACAGAGAATACATCAAGACTATTAGGCAAACTAGCAAAAATGTCCCAATACGTCTGTATTATGGTTTTCATGAGGTGAGTATCTCACTGAAAATCCATCACAAAATAGATGTCATTACAAGGAGGTACATTAATGTCCCTTTCATCCATCTGTATGGTCATTGTGCTTGTAGAACCAGAAACTACCCCCCATTCTCAAGGGACAGAATGGGTATATACCTCACTCCCCACTCTTGTAAAATCTTGTCTGTCAGGGAGATAACTGGACCTTCAGGGTAACCACGTCTAACAAAAAGTTCACCTATATAATCTAATTCAGATATCAATTCTTCCTTGAGTGTGGTCCTGCAGTCCACTCTGACCATCTGTCCTTTACAATGTTCATTTTCTGGGAATAAGGATGTTAACGCTTAAAGTGAAGATAAGAATTGGAAAAATATTGTTTACGATACAAAGAGGAGACATATTTGTTATACCTTAACTCTTTCCTGATTTGCACATCTGAAAAATGAACCACTTCTTCCTTCACACTGGATGTGAATTCTAAACAATTGATGGTATGGTTAATAAAATCCAAAAAAGGGCTCAGCAATCTCCTTGGGTCCCTTCTCCACAATAAAAATATCATCCAGGTAATGGAAATAACATCTAATGTGCTCATAAAATGGTAAGGTAAATAAAAAATGCTGCTCCCAATATAGTAAAACTTTATTAGCGAAAATGGGGGCACAGGAAGCCACCATAGCTACCCCCTCATCTGCTTGTAATATGCTCCCTGGAAAAAACAAAAATTGTTCCTGAGGACCAGTTCCACATTCTCAAGAACCAACCAAAATTCCAGTGGGGAAAGAAAGTCAAAGCCCACAATAATCTCCTCAAACCAGGCTAATCCAGTCTCCTGAAGAATCACACTGAACAAGTCCTTCATATCTATCGTAAGGAAGTTATAATCCACTTCCTTAAACTTGTTCAAAAAGTCCCAAGAATGTATTAAAATATGATGAAACAACCCATAAAAGGGTTTAAACTTGTTGTCTACATACAGGGCCAAAGGCTTTGTCTTAGAGCCAGAAGAAGAGACGATGGGTCTCACGCGGGGGGGGGGGGGGGGGGGTTTCTGGGCATCCTTATGAGTTTTGGGAATCCCAAAAATGCTAGGAATCACTGGCTTGGGTACCCACAAAAACTCATAACTGTCTATCAATAGCCACCTGAAGCAAGTTATCCTACAGGATCAAATCCAAATTCCTATAAGCCAGGTTAATTTCACTCCTAGAGACCCCCTAGTATTTACCATCCCCGTGGTGTATATTTAACATTTTCCCAGTGAAAATCCATTCCTCCATGAGGACAACCCCACCCCCCTTGTCCAGCTTCATAATCCTAATTCTACTACCCCTGCTGATACTAAAAAGCAATTTCCTCTCTTCCTTAGATACATTTCCACAAATGTAACGCTTCTTATTCTGGGCATTTAAACTTTTCTGAATGTCCCTCTCCACCAATGCCTCAAAACTGACAAGAACAGGGTGTATAGGTAGGTGAAAAGTGCTCCTTCTCCTGACAGTATGCCTGAGTGTTTTTTCTCAGTTATTTGTGCTTTGTACACTCAGTTATTTTCCACCTTTTTGCTTCTCAGTCTGAGGAAGTACAATTGTAGTAGCTCCTATGTGGTTTGCTTAGCTGTGGATCTTGTAATGCATTTTATGTGGAGAAACAATCAGGAAGTTAAAGGACAGCATTAGAGAAAATATTACGATAGTAAGAAAATGACCACCACCAATGCCCTTTATAGGCACAGTATTCATTGTCCAAATTTTAAGTTCTTCTTCTTGGTTATCGACAGTGTCCTGATTACACCTTTATGTGGGGATGCAGATACATTGTTAGAATTAAAGGAATTCAACTGGCAACCCAGGCTCAATGCCATGGTTGTATCAGTTTAAATGATGTGGCCTCACTGAACAGTGTATTAAAATATAAAACGGCTTGTATTTAAGTGTTGCAGCAAACATGCACTTATTCATTTATATACAATTTTTAGAATTCTGTGTTGGTTTATTTTACTGCATTTTCCATTTTGGTGGGTTATTTATCATAAAAAAGTTTATAGGAATTTATTTTTAATAATTTTACATACATACAATACACCTTTAAATATTAATGTTGAGTAAACTGTTGAATATGCATGACTAGTTAATATATTCGTATGTGGTAGCTTCTTATTGGCTGCACATCTTTTTAAATTTTGTGTGGTTTGGTTAAATCTGTTTACTCTGCTGAATTTTTTTTAACCTATGTTAAGACGAAAGCACTTTTTTTGTTTTAGGTGATTAATTTGGTTTATTTATGGTGAGGTTTATTTATGGTGAAAAATTGTTTATCTTTGATCTGAGGGTTCATTTAGGGAAGTACATGTTGATTAAAGGGTAAGAGATGAGCAGGCTAATGGTTTCTGTATGATTTTATCTATTGTTATAAGCTGAATGTAGGAGAGGTGGAGGGGTGTTCCAGAAAGCTAAGGGTATGGAGAGCTTTACAGTGATGGGTAAAGGAGTATGAATTAGTAGAAAACATGGCAATTTTGTTGTAGCAGCTTTCCAATTTTTTTTTTAATGCATGATTATAAATTGGTTAAAACTGAGTCTCCACAGAGCAAGGGGGCAGAATGTAGGTCTTGGCTAAAGTATTTTTTGTTGGTGTGCTATGAAAATGTTTGTTTCGGTATAGCATGCCTATTTTTTATGGGTTTTCTTGATAATGCCTTGGCTGCAGAGACCAAATATAAGATCACCATCTATTATGACTCCTAATAGTTTGGTATGGTGAACTAATTGAATTTCAGTTTCATTTGCCAAAAAGATTTTGAAACATGCTTTATTAGTGTGTGAGTTTTTGGGGTAGAGAGGGGGAGTTTGTTTTTTGGGGGGATTTGATCAAGAGTTGGGCTTTTGTAAGCCGGGTTTCAATGGATATGACAGTGTTTTGAGGGATTTCTAGGTGGTGAATTAAGGTGTTTAAAGAGCAGATAATGGCAGTCATCTGCATATTGAATCAGGGTGCCTTCCCAGGAAGATAAATGTAAGGTGTTGATAAAAATATTGAATAGCAGAGGGCCAAGACTGGAGCCTTGTAGGACTCCTGTTGAAGATGGAAGGTATGCAGAGATGGACCCTTGCCATTTTGCAGCTTGCTGCATGTTGCAATAACAGCAGGAGAGCCACCGAATAGATGGAAATGATAGACCCAAGGTGGAAAGTTGATTGAGGAGTTTACTGTGAGAGACCATGTCAAGGGCTTTTGATTGATCTAAAAATACTGCACTTTCAAGTTTATCTGAGTTGCTAACTTTATTGACAGTGTCTGTAAATGATAGTAATACAGTGAAAATAGTGTGATGTGGCTGAAATACATGTACATATTGATGATTAGCTTATTTTGTAAGAGATAGTGGAGAAACTGTTGATGCATACATCTTTCAAGGATTTGAGAGAGTGGAGACAGGATGGCCATGGGACAGAAATTTGTAACGTCAGTGGATTTACCTCTTGTATGTAAAGGGGTAAGATGTGCCATGTTCTGGAAGTTAGGGACACATGATTCTGTAACTGATCTGTTAATAAGGATGCTGACTGGGCAGGCTATTGCATCTGCTGCTAGACTTAGTTAATTCCAGGGTGGCTAGGATTCCAGGGGCTGTCAGCTGAGGAGGAACAAAGTTTTAGTTTAAGTATATGCTTTTCATAGGTTCATAGGTGTGTACTAGGCCAATGGCCCTGGAGCCTTTACAAGCCTAGCCCATAGAAGTGCACTGGCATCCTGCTGCCATTAGTTCCTGGTGCCTCTATCAGGTAGAGCCACTGGAGTGATCCCCAGGGTGAACTTTCTATTTCCCATCCACTCATCAAGATTTCTGTTGGAAAGGGCCAGTGAGGTGCTCTGCTTGACATGTATGGGAACTCTCTGGGTTATGAACCTGTCCCTCCAGCATGTTCTATTGATTGTGGTAATGAGGTTGAGGTCCTTGGAGCATGTGGTATGTAGGGATTAGGATTTCTTTAGGTGCAACATAAATTTGTAACAGGGTTGGGTCAGACATGGCTTTGTAAGTCAAGCAGAGATTGCCTCTTAATAGATGATATGAGACAGAGAAAAGCTGTATTTTTTGAGTCTGTCCATGTAGGGCATGTGTTTAAGGCCTAGGATCCTCTTTGTGGTACTTTTGTGGCCTTTCCAGCTGTTGCAGGTGTGTAGTGAGGTACATGGCAAATGAGGCATTATTATACTCTATGATTGGTTTAATGAGGGAAGAGTAGAGAGAGATGATGACCTCTTTCTTCCTGGATGCAAACCCCTTGGAAATGAGATGTGCCACATAAAAGGACTTTCTGACCACAGTGGCAAAGTGGTGGTCAAAGGAGAGGTTGCTGTCAAACTATGTCCCAAGATCTCTTATAACATCTTCAGTGTTCATTGGGCTACCATCAATGTGGTAATTAGTGGGAACAGTTTTTCCCAAAGGGAATGATGACATTTTTTGGCATTAAGCTTAACTCCATGGTTTCGACACCAGTCGTTGGTCTGAGCGAGTCCTTTCTGTATGATGTCTACATCACTTGGGAAGTTCATAGGTTCATAGGTTCATAGGTTCATACTAGGCTATCTGCCTGAGGGCATTTACAAGCCTAGCCCATAGTTTTGTGGCTTACGCCACCCCTTTAGTATGGGGAACTATTCCCATTATTTTGCTGTGCCTCTGTCGAGCAGTGACACTGAGGTAATCCCTGGGGTATATCTGCGATCTCCCATCCATTGGTCAAGATTTCTCTTGAACAAGGCCAGCGAGGTGCTCTGCCTCACATATACCGGGATTTTGTTCCACAGCATAGGGAGTCTTTGGGTGATGAATCTATCCCTCCAGCACGTCCTATTAATAGCCGTGTCGAGGTTTAAGTCTCCCCCCCTTGTGGCTCTGACGGATCTAGATTTTTTGAGGTGAAGCATATTCATCAAATCTGGGTTTGACATGGCCTTGTATGTTAGGCAAAGGTCACCTCTGAGCAAGCGGTGGCGACTGAATAGAGCTGGAGTTCTTTCAGTCGGGCAGCATAGGACAGATTTTGAGACCCTTTATCCTTTTGGTGAGGAACTTTGTGGCCTCTCCAGCTGCTGCAAGTGTCGGGTCAGATACATCCCGAATGGGGCATTGTACTCAATCATTGGTCTGATGAGTGATGAGTAAAGGGAGACTATGACCTCCCTTGATCTAGATGAGAATCCCTTCATGATAAGGTGGGCAATGTAGAAGGTCTTCCTAACTACTTTAGCTACATGGGTGTCGAATGACAGACTACTATCAACCTGGGTCCCCAGGTCCCTGAAAACTTCTTCTGTGCTCAGTGGATTGCCACCTATTTGGTAGCTAGGGGTAACCTTGTTTTTCCCAAAGGGTATGACTATGCATTTTTTGGCATTTAACTTCAGGCCGTGGCTCTGGCACCAGTTATCCGTTTCTGTGAGACCCTTCTGAAGGATATCTGTGTCAGATGTGATTTCTACTATGGCGCCCAGTTTGCAGTCATCTGCAAACTTTGTCAGCCATAATCCTCCTGTGTTTGCTTGTACTTCGGAAAAGTAGATGCCAAACAAGAGTGGGCCCAGGACTGAGCACTATGGGACACCACTTGTGACAGGCTTTGAGTCTGACATGGCGCCAGCAACTCTGACCCTGTGGGATCTGTCACTCAGCCAGTTTGCAACCCATCTTGTGATGTATGGGTTAACATTTAAGCTGATGAGTTTTTCAATGATACCCGAGTGGGGTATTGTATCGAAGGCCTTAGCCAGATCGAGGTAGGCTGTATGGACTGCCTTTCCCTCGTCAATGGCTTTGGTGACTGTTTCGAAGAAGTCAACCAAGTTTAAAAGGCATGATCTGCCTTTGACAAAGCCAAACTGGGTTGGATCCAAAGTCTGCAAATTCCCTATGTCTTTATTTATGAGGTCCATTATGATCCTCTCCATGGCTTTGCAGATAAGGCTTGTCAAGCTAATGGGCGGTAATTTCCAGGGTCGGTGGAGGCACCGCCTTTGTGAAGTGGGACCACAGTTGCAGTGCGCCACTCCTGGAGTGCGTATCCAGAGGTACGACTTTGATTAAACAGCTGTCCTAGCTGTGGGTTTAATTCCTCATTGAGTTCGTGGAGCACACAGCCAGGGACACCATCAGGTCCCATGGATGCTGTGTTTTTTGCTTTGGAGAGAGCAGTTCTCACTTGGGCGCTGGAGATGTTTGGGGGCTGCAATCGTTTGGTATAGATATCTCTCCTTTTGGGGAGAGGGGAGAAGTTTGCACTGAACCTGTCAGCCAGTATGTTGGCAATGTCTGTAGGATCAGTAATCTTCACATCATTTTGAACTAGTTCTGAGCATATCTGGGAGTTTTCTCCTAGGTTTCTAACATAGCTAAAGAAGGCCTTATGATTGTCTTTTGAGTCTTTAGCTATTTTTCTCCCGAAATTTGCTTTGGATGATTTTATGAGAGCTCTTAGTTTTTTACTTATAGTGATCAAGGGTGTCTTACCTTTTAAGGATTTTGCTCTATCTTGTAGTAGCTTCCTCCTTTTATTGTAGAGTTTGTTTATGGCTGGGGTCCACCAGACTGGATGCTTGCCTTTGGTACTAAGAGTCTTTGTTTTGTTTGGGATTGCCTTATCCATGCAGTCCTGCAGGTGCTGGTAGAAGGTGTTTGTAAGTGATTCAGCGGCTTGAGTACTGTTTTCCGCCAGCTCGGGGGCCTTAAAGGAGACCACACTAGTCTTTAGAAGTGTGAAGTCGGCTTTTGAGAAGTTCTTTACTGTGGTCTTTTTTATTTCAGGTGGGGTGGGATGAGGACCTCCAGCGAGATTAGTTTGTGATCTGATCTCACCAGTGAGGGGTATACTTCCGGTGTTGAACATTGTGCTCCCATGTTCGTGATGATGAGATCAAGTATGTTATCTCCTCTTGTGGGGATGGTGACTAGTTGTTCCATGGCATTTGAGTTTATGAATTCCAGGAACTTTTGGGCTAGGGTGTTTGGGCTTGAGTAGTGTTCCCAGTCTATATTAGGGTAATTGAAGTCACCTAGTATGATGGTGTTTGGTGATACATTTATCCCTCTAGTGTTTTCAGGAAGGCCATGTGAGGTTCCTGAGTTTGTGAGGGTGGCCTGTAACATGCTACAATTTGCAGAGCAGTCTTGCCTATGGTTAATTGCACCTGGATGGTCTCCGATGCATCGTGCGTTGCCACCAGTCTTGAGGGGTGGGTGTCCTTGATGAATATGGATACCCCCTCCTTTCTTGGTATTGTCCGGATTTTGGGGCCGGAACGCATGATATGAGGTAAAACCTGATAGCGCTGGGGTGCTCTCAGGAGCCTTGAACCAGGTTTCTGTCACAGCACAGACATCGATGTTCTCCATACTGAGAAGGGCCTCGAGTGCGTGCATTTTAGATTTAGACTTCTGGCATTGAGCAGCATTACCCTTAGTTTTTTCCTTTTTGTGTTCTAGGGTGGTAGGTTTAGAATTTGAGCCTTGCCTAAAAAGGCACTATGGGGTGGCAAGAGCCTTTGCCAATATCCGGAATCCCAGGGTGACAGGTGCAAGCCGTCCCTTGAAGCAGCGTGGCTTGTCCAGCATGTCATCCCAGGCAGACAGATACTGGATCCCCTTTGAATGACACCAGTGTTTAAGCCAATTGTTAAAGCTGATCATCTTATCTCTGTATTGTGGCATCACTCTTGGTGAAGGTAGGATACTGCTCAAGGTCAGGGTCATACCTGCCTGGGCTACATAATCAGAGAGCTCCTCAATGTCTCTTTTCATGTAGTCCAAGGAGGTACGTCTCAGGTCGTTTACACCAGCGTGGACAATGACTGAGTCATATTTGTACTTGCTGTTGAGAGACCTGAGTGCTTGCGTTATGTGGCGGATTCTAGCGCCCGACAGGCAGCTTACTGTGACCTTCTCCTTACTCAGTCTGGTGAGTGGGACGTCAGTGTGTCTGACTATGGAGTCACCAATGACTAGTGTGTCTGTCATTGTGTTTGGCCTTAAGGGCTGTGACTGTTTGACACTCTGACTGTGAGGTCTATGTGTTGCAGGTGTTGTGTTCTGAGGTGGTGGTTGTTTGGGTGTCTGCTTTGGTGGCCTCTGCAGTTTTGGTAGATTTTTGATCAGAGCCTCCGAGTATGTCTTTGTGTGTTTATGTGTATGATTTGAGGTTGTAATGGTGCTATGTGAGACTGGGTCTATAGTGTGTGGTAACCTTCTCCTCCTTACTGGTCTTGCCAGTCCTGTGTTGAGAGAGCTCAGCCTCCAGTTTGGCCGTATAGTTGCATCTCTCGCATGTATTTGTGTTTTGTGGGAGGAGGAGAGGGTTGTCTGTGTACATGAGGCAATTGTAACATTGCCTCAGTATTCCCAGGTTCACCAGCTGAGCAGGAGAGGACACTAGCAACTGATCCCTCGACATGCTAGAAGGATAGACAAAAACTTTAAAAAAGATTCAGGGGGACGTGGGTGACCGAGAAGTGGGGGGTTACCTTTTTGGGGTACTATCTATGACAAGAGTGCCGTATCAAGGTAATAAGTACTGTAGGAGCAAGTGCTAGGTTTAACAGATAGAGAATAGTCTACTTGGAGTCAAGTGGAGATGATCTTTCTAGTTATAGGATACGCTGATTAGATCAGTAGTATAGTTCGAGGAAGGTAGTTTTAAGGGAAAATTTGAAGAGTGGACTTTAGGTAGCCCGAATAGTTTAAACCTGCCTAACCGGTGCTGCCCTAGTGTGCAACAGTGGCAGCTCTGCGCTTAAAGGCTAGCGTTTACCGCGTTTTATACCAGGGGGCTGGAAAAAGCTAGAAACTGGCCCAAAACGACCAATAAACTACTAGTTACTAGCTGAAACCTCACAAAACTGGACAAAAGGCAGCTCAATGCTTCCCACTCCCACTGGTAAGCAAGGTAACTTCCTCTCCCCCAAATAAGGCAAGGAAACAGTACACAGGAACTACAACCAAAGCCCAGGAATCAGCAACTCTGAAACTGGACTAAACTAGTAAAGCAGGAAAAACAAGAGATATTTTTTTTTTTTCTTTTTTTTTCACAAAACAGGCAGAAACAGGTACAGCAAACACTTATAAATGCTATGAATCAGCTACTACAGCTTACACAGAAGAATTTGCTACAAATGGATCCCAGCTTGCAATTGTCAGTGAACTTGATCAGCCAGGTCAGCCAGAGTCCCTCCATTTTGGTCTGGACTTCTGAGAAGTAGATGCCAAACAGGAGAGGACCCAGGACCGATCCCTGTGGCACTTTACTCATGACTTGTAGGCAGTCTGTCTTGGAGTCTGCTACTTTCACACTGTGGGTTCTGTGAGCCAGTTTGCAACTCATCTAGTGATATAGGGATTAATGCCTATTTTCGTGAGTCTATCAATAATTCCTGGGTGGGGAATGGTATCAACGACCTTGGCCAGATTGAGGTAGGCTGTATGAACTGCCTTGCCCTCATCCACAGCTCTGGTGACTGACTCAATGAAGTCAACCAGGTTGAGCAGGTATGATACCCTTCACAAAACCAATTTATGTGGGATCCAGAGTTTAGAGATTCCATATATCCTTGTTAATTAGGTCCATGATGATGTGCTCCATAGCCTTACATATCAAACTCATAAGGCTAATGGGGTGATAATTCCCAGGGTCTGTAGTCGCTCCCACTTTATAGAGGGATGACTGTAGCAGTGTGCCATTCTGTATGGACAAAGCCTGTGGTGAGGCTGTAATTGAACAGGGCAGACAGGTGTGGTGCCAGTTCACTTTGCAGTTCATGTAGAACACAGCCAGGGATATTGTCAGTTCCCATGGAAGCTGTATTCTTGGCCTTGGACAATGCAGCTTTAACCTGTGCTGCAGTAATGCTGATATATGGCATTCTTCCGGTATTGTGATTGGTCCTTGGGGGGGAGAGGTAAGGTTGGCACTGAATATGTTGGCCAGTATGTTGGCAATATCTTTTGGGTCAGTATAGGAGGTACCATTGTGCAGCAACTCAGAGCAAATGTGGGTATTGCCATGGAGATTCTTGATACAACTGTAGAAGGCTTTGTGGTTGTTTTTAGTGTCTGCCACAATTCTGCCTTCATAGCTAGCTTTAGAGATTTTGGTGAGGGATCTCAACTTTTTGTTGAGGCTAATAAGGGGGGGGGGGGGTTCCAATCTTGGGACTTCACCTTTTTTTGCAACAATTTCTTCCTTCTGTTGTAGAGTTTGTTAATGGCAGGGGACCACCAGATTGACTTCCTTTTTTTGGAGGAGAGCATTTTGGTTCTGTTGGGTATGGCTAGCTCCATGCATTTATGTATGTGTTCGTATAGTGCATTGGTGTATTATTTGGAGGTCATGCACCTATTTTCCATTTGCATGGGTGCTGTGAGGTTAGCCACTTCTGATTTTAGGAGCCCAAAGTCAGGATTGGAGAAGTTTTTCATGGTGGTTACCTTTGCTGGTGGTGTGGGTGAACATAAGTTGGTTGAAAGTTAAAATGGGTGGACTTGTTTGTGTGTCTATTGGTGAGGTTGCAGTTAGGTCTGTTTTGTGAAGAAGATGCGCTATAGTCTAAGGCGGGGGAAGTTAGCTGCATGAAAGGGGTTGCGTTAAGTGAGTTGAGGGTAATGTGGCCATGCATTCTATGAAGAATGTATTGAAATAGGTAGCTGTTTGAAGAGGGAGAATGTCTGTGTATGGGCTGGGATCCTTTTTTGTACATGAGTTGACAATAGAGGATAGGATTGTTTTTATGGCTATCTCATAGGCATGTATAAAAGACTTTTTATCTGTATTGACTTGTTTCTTAACTTTGTTTTGTAGCTGTCTGAATAGTGACATGTTTGTCATTTTTATTCTTTTGCCAGTTAATCCATGCTTTGTCTTTGCCTTTCATAAGGTGTTTGCTATGGTTGGTGAGCCATGGCATATGGTTGTTTTTCATTTTTTTTTAATGCTGTGTTACTTAAGATGTTAAGAATATGTAGAAACTCTGCATTTAAGTATTCAACTGCATCATTTAAGGGAAGTCTTTTTAGGATGGACCAGTTAACCAGTTTCAGAGCTTCAGTGAAAGGCTGTTTGGAGAAACTGGATAGATTATGGGTAATTTTGAGCTTATATCCTTTGTTAATTGCTTAATATTCCTGTGGGTATAAGCTGGTAGATGGTTGGTAACCAGAATCCAGTTCAGGATAGATTGTTGGGAAATATTTATGTCATATCTTGTTGGTGTATATACAGGGTGAGTGAATCCAAAGGTGTTCATGCTGTGATTGCATCTTCTGTCCAGGACAGTATGTTTTCAAGTATTGGAATGTTCTATCCTGTGGGGATATATAGCACACAAATACTTATATGGGCTCTATTAATTTTTATGAATGGGATTAGGATTTCTGCTTTTCCAGATTTTTAGACTGTGACTGTGACTGTGACTGTATAGGGAATTACTGAGAGCCTATTTGGGAAGATTATAATTATTCCACCAGCTTTTTTGTGTGCTCTCTGAACTTAATGATATTATAACCAGGATTTAGTATTTCATCACATTTTATTTTAGGCTTTAGCCAGGTATCCGTTGTGGCTAGGATATCAGGATTATTTTGAATCATCAATCTGTGGTAGTGTTGCATTTGCTTCTAAGGGTTAAAGTGGCTAGCTTTTAGGATGTATTCTTTGGTTTGGGGTTTATTTGGGACATAGGTTGGGGTGGATGTCACCACATTAATGGATGCTGGAGAAAGATGGTTTATTATGACATTTTTAGTAGAGATGGGTAAAAGAGAGAGAGCATATGGTCCTGAGAGTACTATCCGTTGTCGGAATTTTAAACTAACAGATTTTCCCATTACGTTATATTGGCCACTAATGGATCATGCAAAGGGGTGCTTGATATATGCTACTGGAGACATTCAAAGCAGCCATGGAGCATGGAGTAACGCCACTCAGCAAAGGAGGTTGAAATAGTTGACACCAGCTCACTTTTGCCAAGTAGAAATGAGAGTTTACAGTCGTGATAAAAAATTAACAGTAACTCAGTTACTGTTTATGTTTTGATATTCATGAATTACTATGTATGAAATTTTGGTTAATGGTAAAATAAATGGTCACATCTGTAAGTTTGTGTTGCGCTCTTAGGATAAGCAGTAATGAAAATATTATTTAAGCCATCTATATTTTCAAATAAAAAATGAAATAGAGTTGAAACGGAGTGAATGCTCTACTGTGGACAAAAACAGGAACCAAATAAAACGAAAAAACAGACCGTAGAGCAAAACAATGGTGAGGTCTCCAAAAAGTTCCGAAACTCTATCTTTGTTGTTTAAAACAGCAAAAAAGTTGCCAAATCCTTCAAATTGGTAAAAAACAGGTTTATTCAGACAAAATATAAAGATGGTGAGCGCTTTCGCTATTGTAGCTTCTTCAGACCAAAATACAATTAATTAAATATTACAATCGTATTTATCCAAAAAAGGGCGCCAAACCTAATGGAATTTAAAGAAACATAACTTAAAAAATACTAAAACATATTAAAAGTTGATAATGACAAGAAATATATATACAAAATTATAAGGAATATATACATAATAAATATATATACTACATTGAATCTAAACTATTATAACTAAAGTCATAATATTAAAATTCATAAAACTCATGATATTGAAACATTACGTCACTTATTTGAAAACTTTAATCCTTCTTGATTTTAACAGGGGCGTAAGGGGACCTTGCCATTAATACCTGGTGGTACATCGCCTAAACTTAATAATCCAGTTGATTTCACGGATCTCAGTATAATTTTCAACATCTCCCCTTCTGTGAGTTCTGGATATGTGTTCAAGTATCCTAAATTTGAATTCATGATCAGTACCATATTCAATAGTGTGTTTGGCAAGTGCATTTGTCAAAGTACCTTTCCTGATATGATAAGCATGCTCACGTATTCTGTCTCTGAGTGTCGATTCGTCTTGCCTACATAATAGGCTGGACACAATACGCATGATGCCAGATACACTATGTCTTTGGATTGACAGTTACCTGTCACACATATCCTGAAGCTGCCATTTCCATATGGATAATTGAAAATGGGGTCACTCAGGATGTAGTGACAAAAATTGCACCTGTTACACGGAGCCATGCATCTATCATCAGGGGATGTAATGATGGTATTGCTGTTGGGATAACACAACAGCTGTTTGAGGTTCTTTTTATTCCGATGAACAAACTTGGGTCCCTCACCTACTAATTTACTAATGGTTGGATCTACAGATAAGACATGCCAGTGTCTAGTATAAATATCCTTAAGGGTACCAACATCATTGGTATAATAAAGAGGAAAAAGGACCTTGTCACTGGATGTCACGTCATCTATGCTAGAAGAAGTGACGTCCACTTCTGAATAAAATCTAGAAGCGCCCTCTGAAAAATAGGGCATAGCCCTGTTATCCCTGAAGGTGGTAATGGCTCCCATGCCTATACCAATATCCTTATCACTATAACCTCGTTCCTTAAACCTTGCATCCAGATCTTCCAATCCTATTTTAAAGTTGGTGTCAATGGGTGTGTTCAGCCATTACCAGGTTGGCGTAGCTATTGGCACATGAAGTGCCCATAGCTACGCCAGCCTTCTGTAAAAATATATGCTCATGAAAACAAAACACATTAGATTCCAGAACCATCTCCAATAGTGAAAGAATAAGATCTATATTACTGAAAGTGAAAGAACTTGATCGGTCCATAAGGCACCTAACCATGTCCATACCTTCCCTGTTTGGAATCACCGTGAACAGGGACTGCACGTCCATAGTAACCCACAGGAGATCATCTACATTTGTGGTGGATTTAATAAACTCATAAAACTCGAGAAGAAATTGCTTTGTATCTCTGAGAATAGCAGTACTGTCTTCTACTAAAGGTCTCAACTGAGCTTCAATATACAGAGACAGTGGTTCTGTAATCCACCCTCTACCCGCTACTATTGGTCTCATAGGGGGTCTCACCGGATCTTTATGTATCTTCGGGAGACCCTGTATGGCTGAATGGGAACATCGGCATTTGTTTAGACATCCATTGTACAGGTCACATGTACCCTTTTACAGGCGTTTTGTGGATGACCTGTTTTTGGTATGGAGAGGTACACTGACAACTTTAAATGAGTTCTTTAGGCAGTTAAATGAGTCTCTTTGGTTCCTCAAATTCACTATGGAATGGTCAGACACAAGGATCCCATTCCTGGATATATTTGTAGAAAAGATACATGGAGGAATGGTAAACACAGGTCTGCACCGGAAAGTCAGTCATAAGAACATGCTGTTACATCGTACCAGCATGCATCCTGAGTATGTTTATAAAAACATTGTCCGGGGACAGTCCATGAGACTTTCCAGGTACACACCCATTGACACCAACTTTAAAATAGGATTGGAAGATCTGGATGCAAGGTTTAAGGAACGAGGTTATAGTGATAAGGATATTGGTATAGGCATGGGAGCCATTACCACCTTCAGGGATAACAGGGCTATGCCCTATTTTTCAGAGGGCGCTTCTAGATTTTATTCAGAAGTGGACGTCACTTCTTCTAGCATAGATGACGTGACATCCAATGACAAGGTCCTTTTTCCTCTTTATTATACCAATGATGTTGGTACCCTTAAGGATATTTATACTAGACACTGGCATGTCTTATCTGTAGATCCAACCATTAGTAAATTAGTAGGTGAGGGACCCAAGTTTGTTCATCGGAATAAAAAGAACCTCAAACAGCTGTTGTGTTATCCCAACAGCAATACCATCATTACATCCCCTGATGATAGATGCATGGCTCCGTGTAACAGGTGCAATTTTTGTCACTACATCCTGAGTGACCCCATTTTCAATTATCCATATGGAAATGGCAGCTTCAGGATATGTGTGACAGGTAACTGTCAATCCAAAGACATAGTGTATCTGGCATCATGCGTATTGTGTCCAGCCTATTATGTAGGCAAGACGAATCGGACACTCAGAGACAGAATACGTGAGCATGCTTATCATATCAGGAAAGGTACTTTGACAAATGCACTTGCCAAACACACTATTGAATATGGTACTGATCATGAATTCAAATTTAGGATACTTGAACACATATCCAGAACTCACAGAAGGGGAGATGTTGAAAATTATACTGAGATCCGTGAAATCAACTGGATTATTAAGTTTAGGGCCGATGTACCACCAGGTATTAATGGCAAGGTCCCCTTACGTCCCCTGTTAAAATCAAGAAGGATTAAAGTTTTCAAATAAGTGACGTAATGTTTCAATATCATGAGTTTTATGAATTTTAATATTATGACTTTAGTTATAATAGTTTAGATTCAATGTAGTATATATATTTATTATGTATATATTCCTTATAATTTTGTATATATATTTCTTGTCATTATCAACTTTTAATATGTTTTAGTATTTTTTAAGTTATGTTTCTTTAAATTCCATTAGGTTTGGCGCCCTTTTTTGGATAAATACGATTGTAATATTTAATTAATTGTATTTTGGTCTGAAGAAGCTACAATAGCGAAAGCGCTCACCATCTTTATATTTTGTCTGAATAAACCTGTTTTTTACCAATTTGAAGGATTTGGCAACTTTTTTGCTGTTTTAAACAACAAAGATAGAGTTTCGGAACTTTTTGGAGACCTCACCATTGTTTTGCTCTACGGACTGTTTTTTCGTTTTATTTGGTTTATATTTTCAAATAAACAGAAAATGTTAGCAGTTTTGCTCAGCTGAAAAATGTAAACTTTGATTGTGCACTGATCGAAAACTTTTTCATTGATATAAGCTAGATGTGAATGCCCACTGATGGATCCTTTTACAGTGTTTCATTTCAGGTTTCTTCACCATCAGGCAATGTTAGCCTACACCTTCCAGAGATTTGGAATACGAGTATGCTTTGTCCATGTTTATCATATCACTTTCCATATTTACTGCTAATTGTAAGAAAGATTAAAAGGAAATACAATTTTAATAGCTCTTTGATGGTCAATGCAATTATGGCTTACTATTCTGACCTACATGCCGGTGGTTCAATGTTTGATATTCCTTCTGTAGAATGAACTATGGACTTGACAGGAGTATCAATTGGTGCATGAAAACTGGTCCATCAGTGCATTGCAGGCACTTTTTTGTGTGACGTTCTTTCCATTTTGAACTTGTTACATTGCCTACATTGAGATAACCGTTTTTTGAGATGGATTGGAATTTTTCACTGTTGTCAGCAGAGAAACATGGAAACTATGTGTCTTGGTGCCCCAAATTTTACAGAATTAATGATCCTGTTCACCAGATATTCTTCCATAAGCTGCAGCTATACACTACATGGACATTCCTATCTGATGAATCATTCTTAGATTTTAATGCAGCTTAACTGATCAGTTAGGGTTATCTGCTTTTGAGGCTAATAAACATCCAGTTGTTACTATACGCAATTTTTATTTTATTTTTGAAAAATTGACATTACTGGTAGTAGGACATCCCCTGAGACCTCTGATACTTACTCTATCTTTAGGAACACCTAGGTGCAATGTATACCTTTGTAAATATGTACATAGTCTGACTACCTTATGTTCACAGCCACCTTAACTAAAAGGACCTATATACTGCAGACTCAGAATCCCAGATAGTCATATGCATTTTTTCACAAGAACAGGGTATCTCTTTTAAAATATCCCTTTCATGGCTAGCATTGCCTTTGCAGACATATTTTGAATCAAAAAGTCTATTATAAAACAAATTGAACAGCATTTTATAATATCAACAGGCCAATTTCATAGGTATTAACAAATGGCAACAAAGCAAAACCATTTATCCCCCAAACTTTTACAAAATCTCAAATAGCTATGTTCACCATTTACATGCTGAGCATATTGGAAATTTTCACATACAAGCAGTTTATTAGTAAAAACAGTAGACATTTCTAGAAATTAGTCTAGACTCCAGATTCTTTAATGGAGCCTTGCAATCCGGATATTCAGCAGGTATAATTCCTTCACAATGAGCACTTTTAAATAAGTGCATAATATGACATACTTTATTTATTTATTTTATTTATTTATTTAACATTTGTTGACCGGGAATGTCCGACTAGGTTCCACAGAGCCTGTTTTCAGCGGAGGCCCGGGGAGAAATGCTCCAGATGCATGTCTTTGGAATGTGGGAGGAAACCGGAGTACCCGGAGGAAACCCACGCGAACACAGGGAGAACATGCAAACTCCACACAGAAGGCACCCCAGCCGAGAATCGAACCGGAGAACCTCTTGCTGTGAGGCGACAATGTTAACCACTGCACCACTGTGCCGCCCGATCCACTTGGATATGAAAAGTTTGTTGCTTCATCCATATTCACTTCAGTTTCCATTATATTAGCAGATAACAGGTTAGTCACAGAAGACAGTACCTGACATACTCTTATAATGCTAACACTGCCCTTTTTATACTTTGGGCATTATACCAAATATAACAAACTTCTAGTCTTTTATCCAGATATTTCCAGTAAGGTGGTACTTTGCTACAGCTCCAAAACATGTGCAAAGTGTCTGTTATATTGACCACATCTATAACACAGCCCCCTCTCTTCAACTTATCACAATTAAGATATTTTATTATTTATTTATTTCTTGACCAGGAAAGTCCACTGGGCTGGGGACCCATTTTCAGTGGAGGCCCAGGGAGAAAAGCTCCGCAATTAACAATAAAAAGTAAAAATGTATACAAATAAGTAGCAAAACAGTAAGCAAAAGTTAAAGGTTTTAACAAATATAGATCAAAGAAAAAATGTAAACATTAATATACAATACAAAACTTATTAATATGAATCAGAAACTTATTTAAACATTAGGTAACCGTTGGTATTGTAGTACAAGCAATTGACTTGTTTCATTTGGTGTTTCATGAGACAAGACAAAGATCTAAAAATCATGGCAGTAGTAGATAACGCTAATACTGTCAGGGTAGGAAGTTATTTTGAGACTATGGAGCTGGCTTAGGAATTAAGTAGTCCTGGTTCTATGGTGTTTTTTCTTGAATGACAAGGGCATTTGCAGTTGTCAATGAGATGCTTTTTTAATGATACTTTGGAATTTCATTATGCAGTCTATTTAGGTAATATGGGAGGGTAGGAAGTTCCATTTTTAGCAATGCTGTGTGAGAACAGCCACTGCACAGCTCTTTTATTGGGCTAGGTTACATTTAGAAGTAATTTATTGGAGGATCGAAAGGTGCATGCAGGGACATAACTTGGTAGTATTGATGACAGTGCTGGACAGTTCTTTGGTCTATAAATTAGTTTATGTTCTAGCATTAGTTGGGTATAGCAGAGATAGTTAGGGAAATCCAACCAATTCAGTTAATTTATTACTTGGAAATGGTATGAACGGTTTGGCTTTCCTAAGGCAAATTTCACTATTTTATAGTAACACGACTGGAGTTTGTTGCTGAGGGAGGAAAGAAGGTTAGCAAAGATGATGCTACCTTAGAGTAAGGTGGGAATTAGTAAGGTACTTACTAGTTTTGTTTTGGTGGTGGTGTCCATGTAAAGTTTATAATGATAGAATTTGCTACGTTTAAAGTGTGTTTTCTTTACTGTGTTGAGAATGTGTGTTTCAAAGGTGAGTTTATTATCAATTGTAATTCCTAGTAGTTTGGCAGATTTTACTATTTCTATTTCAGTTCTATCTTCAGCATAGTTTTTGAAGTCTATGTCTGGTACTTTTGAAGAGAATAATAGGAGGGTTTTTTTTGTCATTTTGTAGCATTTGAGATTTGTTTAGTCAATATTCAATATGTGTAAAGGCATTTTGAGTAGCTGAGAGTAGGTCAGAGAAATTGTTTGTAGTTGAGATTATAGTCAAATCATCAGCATATTAGATAATTTTACCTAGTTGTGTGACTTTGTGGAGGTCATTTATAAAGATGTTGAAAAGTAAAGGACCCAAAATGGAACCCTGTGGGGCTCTTATGCTGCTTGACAGGTAATCAGATTGAGCATTTTGCCACTTTACAGATTGTTGTCTATTATTTAGGTATGATGTAAACCAGTTGAGGGATGTAGGGCTATAGCCAAGTTTAGTCAATTGGGTCAGAAATTTAGCATGTGAAACTGTGTCAAAAGCCTTAGATAAATCCAATAGGATTACTGATGTAGGGTGACCTGTATCTAAGGCTTTGTTGACAGTATTAGTGAAGGATAGCAAGGCTGTAATGGTGCTGTGTTGTGGACGAATGCCATGTTGAGTGGGGGACAGGAGATCATTGTCAATAAGGTACTTGAGTAATTGTGGGAACACATGTCTCAAGTATTTTGGATGATAAAGAAAGTATAGAACTGGGGTGATAGGTTGAGAGGTCATGAGAGTTTCCTTCTTTATTTAGGGGAATGATGATAGATTTTTTTTATAGATGTGGAACATAGCCTTCTGTGAGAGAGCAGTTTATAAGAATACTTACTGGATATGAAATTGCATTTGCTGCAAGTATTTTGGGGGAAGGTTATCTGCAAAAAGAGAGCAGGGTTTAAGCTTTTTTAGTAGCTTACATATAAGGGGTGTGGGTTTAGGTTGGATAGAAAATGAGTGAATTGTGGGAGTACTGGGATTTTTGTCAGGAAGAAGAGGTGAATTGCCAGTTTGTTTGGGGTTATCTGTATTTTGGGAGTGTGGGTTTGAGTTTATTGGGGAATCTTTGATTAAGTTTGGAATGATGATAATGAAGTGGGTATTGAAGTTGTGGGAGATTTGCTGAGGGGTGTGGGAGATGGATTTTGAATAGTGCCAGGGTTAAGAAGGCTGGAGACTGATTTTCAGAATTTCCTAGGATTATTTGTAGGGATATTAATCTAGAAGAGAAATAGTTTTTTTTATCATGTATTACTAGTTTTTTGGCTCTATTTCTTAGTTGTTTGAAGTTGGTTTCATTTTGTTGTGTTCTATCTTTATGCCAAGTTTTCCATGCTTTGTCTCTTTGGAGGATACATTGGTTATTTTTGTTAGCCATGAGGCATGATTTACTTTTGTTTGCTTGATACATATGGGGGCTAGGCTGTTAAGTATATCTATGAAGAGATTATTGAAGTATTTAACTGCTTCATTTAGTGGAAGAGTGTTGAGTGGAATCCAGTTTATGGTTTTTAAAATGCTAGAGAAAGTATTCTGGTCAAAGTGGGTGAGGTTTCTGGATGTTTTGTAGGAGCGAGTCTTGGCTATATGAGGGTGTATCCTGTGGGTGTATGCTGGGAGGTGATCACTTAGTATATTGGGTATGGATCCAGAATTGGAGTAGTTGTGGTGGTGAGTAACTAACATCCCGTCTAAGATAGAGTCTGAACATGTAGATAGGCTGTGAGTGGGAGTATTGATAAGCTGGGTAAAGCTGTGTAAGTTTAAGCTGTTGTTTGGGGAGTTGGAGGTAGGACTTTGCCAGTTAATATTTGTATCTCCTAGGATTATAGTTTAATTTAATATGTTTTGGTTTGTCCATGCTAAGAGTTCCTCTAGGATGGGAATATTTTGGCCTGGGCGGATATAGACTGCTGCAATAGTTAGGGTATTTTTTGTTGTTTAATTGAAGAGTTGTTAGGAGAAATTCTAAATTTTAAAAGGTAGGGGCTGGTTTGGGGTAGGGAGTGACATTTAATCTTGGTATAATAATGCAACACCGCCGCCATTTTTGTTGAGTCTATCAGATCAAATTATGTTGTAGCATGGAGGGAGTATTTCAGTAGCTGAAATATGTGGCTTTAGCCATGTTTTAGTTACTGAGATATTATTCGGTGTATTGGTGGTTAGCAAGGCATGAAATCTGGTGATTTCATTGCAGATGCTATGAATATTTATTGTTATAAAGTCTAAATGGTAGTGCTTTGGGTTTATGTTAAATCAAGGGAGTGGTATGGACCAGGGTTTGGGTGAATGTCTCCACATATAGTAAGTACAAGGAGATGATGAATTACAGCTGGGGCCTGGAATATTGTGAGAGGCAGATTATAAGTTTTATTTTGGTGTAGGGAAATTTGGTTTGGCTGAGAGTAGTGGTTTGGGTTACAATTAAAGGAGGAGAGATTTCAGAATAACTATTGTTGCTGACTGCTAGTGGATGGGTGTAAGTGCTGAATGGCTGTGGAGGTGGCCTTAGGAGGGTATATAAAGTGGTTGCATTGCATAGTAGGCCCAGAAAAGCTGTGCAAGTGAGAATGAGTAATTGGAGTAGTGTGTGTTGCAGTGTATTAGTGAGGTGTGTCATAGCAGCAAACAGTTACATAAACTCTATAGAAATAATACCAAAAGACTGATGAAATGAAGGTGGCAGACTGTAAAGGGGAAACAGAAAAAAATGTAGCTCAGCTTACTACGCCATTAACTACTCACTGCTCAAGCCTCAAGAAATGATGCACAAAATCACTGCCAAGCTGTTTTATAAAAACTCCACAGATTAAAAATAAAAAAAAGAAACTGTAATATTATTAACACTATTGAACAAAATGTTCAGCCTAGCTAACACTTTGTAATCTTTACATTAAAGGTTGAATAGTAATCACTATACTGTTACCATACATGCAGGTAACCCATTCCAGTCAGACATTCCTTTCACAGTAAAGTCAAAATGTTCTTATGTTTTTGAGTTTTAGTGTTACTCTGCTAACAATGACACTTCATGCCTTGACAGAGTAAGCCTACACAGCTTCTCCAATTTTCCAAGGTATTCCAGAGAACTATTTGTGCTGCTCACTGTTTTCTCAATATAGAAATATAGATTTGTAGACCTACAATTACTACACATAGGCATTATTCTGCTAGAACATCCTGTAAATATTACATACTTCCATGCTGCCTGAAATGCAATAAATATGTTTGATTATTGCTACCTCTTTTCTTTGTGTATTTACTTTTGATATGAATTTTTGTTATGATATGAAATATGATGCATTGTCAATTTTTGTTATTGATTTTTTTTATATTATGTACTTTGATCCTTTGGAGTGTGGGTCATGGCTGAAAAGAGTCAATTGACCAATCCAGATGTCTGGTTACCAAATTGTAGATAAGTAAATTCATACAGTAAACTGCAGAGTTAATGTCACACTTAGATGCAAGATGTGTCCGTACATTCCCAGGTGATGGCATTGTGCTCACTATCATAATTATGCCAAACTTGCTATGTGCTACATTGCTGATATTCTTAACTTCACTGTGAGAAAGTGCCACTCATGCTGTTCCTTGTCAAACTGGATCAATCATCATCTGTTAAAAAACAGGATTTCACTGTAGATCACTTGTCAAAAGGTCAGGAATATACCTGGTGAAGCACCACATTAACTACTTGCTTTCAGAATAACAGTAGAGTTTGTAATGCGAGTTCCATAATGTCCAGTCCAGTCCAGAATTTTGTGTCTTTCCCACAGTGCCAAAATTTCATGTAATGGACACCTTTACCAAAGTTTTTGAAACTGTATGATACCTTGTGATATGATGTATCATTCCACTGTGGAATTGGGGGAGCTTCGCACTTGAACTCTGCATTTACATCTGCATCTAGGAGAGTAATATAAATTTCATAAACACCGCCACAGCACTTAGAGTATCACACCAGTCACGGATATAGATCGCTGGTTGTTTATCAAGCTCGTCTTCAGTGGCTCCTTCTACAAGAAGATTAATCAGTTGTTCTTTTGAGCACCGCCTATAAGATGTCACAAAACACTTCTGGGAGCCTGCATCTGGAATTTGACTGTTGTAGTCTATGTTCCATCCATCACCTCCGCATTTCACAGACCAATATTTGTACTGTTTTGAAACAGTGGGAAATGCCAGCAGCACAGCTCCCTGAAAATGATCAGAGAACTCCGATCGTCAGCAAGTTGAACCTGCAAGATGTACAATATATCATCTATAAATCAATGCATTTGCTGAACTTTGTATTTAGGCATCTGTTTAACCTATGAGATGCACTCCTGTGTTTGTCTGATTCCTCAGTAGTCAAGTGCAGCAGCTTTTCCTGAGTGCTCCGTCTCTTTTAAAAACTTTATGTGGCCTGGGCTTCAGAATAAAGAGATCATTATATATCAGGCCTGCTGTTCTTTTCATAACCGTCTTTCATTTTCCCCAAGGGGCTTCTTTATGGGATCATTCTGCTGGACAAATGCACCTACAACATATGCGACCTATCTGTGTATGCTCCAAACAATCCTGGTCTGAGAGATCATACCTAGACTTTATATCTTCGTATGAAAGTAGATGATGCAGCTTTTTGACTGAAGGGTTATTCTTAATATCTAATAAATGTTCCCATTTTCTTATATCCTTATCAATCCATCATTTTCAGATGCAATTTGGATCCCTTTTAATATACCCAGAAAATCACAGATACTAAGCCCTCATGCCCACACCAAATTACCTAGCATTGTAAAATATTCATATAGTGATTCTAACACTATTGTGGGATGTTGAGAGCCAAACATTTTCATACCTTGCTTCCCATTCTGATTTTCCCCTCTCTACTTTCATACCACCTTTTCACTGCTGAACCAGACTAAAAGCTGTCACACATAAGCATAGTGACAATCCATAGCCCCCAAGGCGTTGAGGAATATAAGCTATTAAGTTTCCTATTTTTATCAGCACAACTCTCATACTTACATGTTTAGTAATTCCGACATCTCCCCAGTATTTGCCCACTTAGCTGAGAGTGAAAAATTTGTAATCAAGTAAATGTGTGTGGAAGATCACATTTCTCAATGCCCTGTATTTTCCTTGACAATGTTTTAAATGTAATCAGAGTCTACCTGAAATTTGTAATCTTCTTTTAATTTCTTTATGTTAGTCATAACTGTTGCTCCTCAGGTGCATTCTAATATCAGAGCAAGATACTTAATTAGAAATAGCAGGGATAACTTGTATTGATGTTTCCCAATTAAGACCACCACACCCAATCATCACAGATTTTGTATAACTACAACACAACCCTGATGCATCCCCAAACTTTTGTAAAATGTCTAATGCATTGCTAGTTACTCTCGGTATATCTGTACACATAACTATTCTGTAGACACTTTGAATCAAACTGTACAGGATTCAGCCTTCTTCTCTAGATGTGAATAAAGGGAGAAAGAATATAACTTTCATGGAAGTGTACTTGCTACTTAGACTTTATGCTGAAAAAACAAAACCATTATACACTTAAGGCAATTCTTTATTTTCTTCATGAAGGTAAAGTAGGGTCATATAGCAAGAAAGCATAACTTCTTATTGTGGCAAACTGTATTATGTTTTTTAGGTAAAGTACAATAGGTTTACCATTTAACACGTATTACAAACCTAAGGGGGTTTGAGTAATCTCACCAGCTGTCTAATTTTTTATTTTGTTTAATCTTGTTAGTTTTAATTTATTATTGTTTTTCTTTTCATTTGTATACCTTGGCTAAACCTAAAGGGAGTCAGCTAAGATCAGTGCTCTACCCAGCTCAACAGTTTAATGAATGAATGAATAAACTCTGAATTGAGAGATTAGAACACACTATCTACAACTGTAGCCCCTTTCTTAAAATAAAAGTTATCTGTGCAAAATTTCCAAATCCATCTTTTCTAAACATTATAAACTACATACCCATTTTAGTGGAAGAACAGGATTTCGTTTAACTATGCTTCAGAATATGCTTTGTACGATCTATGCCTTGTGGCGGGTCCTTACAGAAGGTTTACTGCTTCCTACTTTCTCAGACATTTTATGATTTCCTGCAGCATTACCTATGTTTTATTTATTATATCTCACTTGTTGAGGTTGGTTATAGCAATAACCCACGCCTGGGTGCGGGTAATGCTGGATTTACCCACGGTTGATGTGATTTGGTCACGAGGGTGAAGCCTGAGTGGCCAAACAAAGACAACCGTGGGTAAATCCAGCATTATCCACACCCAGAAGTGGGTTATTGCTATTATACAATGACATTATTTAAGAAAAAAAAATACTTACCTTTCTTAAATAATAGCATTGTATAATGCATCCTTGCTGCCCTCCCACAGCTGTCTGGTATTCTGCGGCAGTTCTGATCTTCTGTGCATGCGTATGCTTATGCACTACATCAGAGCTGTGGGTGGAAGCAACGGAGAAAGCAAGATCACCATTGCTTTTTACAAAGTGTCTTGCTATGTTAAAGGAGTTTAGCATAGCGAGACAGCTTTAAAAAAAGCAATGGAGAAAGGAAAATCTCTGTTACTTTTTTTAAAGCTGTCTCGCTATGTTAAACTCCTTTAACATAGCGAGACAGTGTCTAAAAAGCAATGGAGATCTTGCCTTCTCCGTTGCTGTAAAAAAAAACTTATACTAATGGAAAAGGTCGGGGTGACAGGACCTTTTTCCATTAGTATAAGTCTGATTTACAACGTGCATGCAGTCCAATCAGCGTGCACATTTTGGAATATTAATGGGGGCCGTTGTATAATATAACAGAAGACATATGAATAATGGACCACTGCTACTTCATATCCCTGTTAAAGACAGCAGTCTAGATTTTGTAGTACACTGGCAGTGTTAGGACAATTTCCGGCATAAGAAATATTGAACGTTCCTGTTATAAGAGAACATTTATTCTAAAGTTGTTTTTTGTGTATGCTGCTTTTTATTTAGATCTGTGTTAAACATGTGTTTTGCCTTTTTCTATATTGCGATGTGTTGGATCTGTTTTTTCCTTTTATTTACTCTTTCAGCATTTTACAGCATCACTTGTAAGTTCAATACCTTGCTAGCCTACTTTTTCTCTCTCAAACTTTTTTTTTTTTAATTCAGAGCTGAGCTTCTAAAGATCCTCACAGATCAATAACGTAATTAGTACCTATGAACATATGCAGATATAGAAACTATTATAGCCAAGTGCATGGAGATGAGGCTTAAATGGAAAACAGGATGAAATGGAGAACAAATAAAAAAAAGTGTTCATCTTCGAGAAATCTGGCTTAGCAAGTACTGAAAAAGTAGGCAACAGAAAATCTGAAACCAGCACTGATAGTAATAGTAAAAATGAATCAGTAGAGAGTTAGAACACAGTTTGGAAAGGTAAAAGGTGCAGGTGTAAATGAAATGTACAAGCTCTTTAAACATCTGAACTAAGAACAAAAAAGTAGATCCCAGAAGGTAGACAGAGAGAGAAGTGCCATTATATCTGTTATTCACTAGATCATTTAAGTACAGGGCGATCCTTCAATTTGGAGATATGTTCTTGTTAAAACCATCTTTAAGGGAAAGGGGAACAGGACAAACCCTGAACCATACAGACCCATATTTATACTTTGATGTTGGGGGAAAATAATGGACAAGGCTATTTCGGACAAATTATCAGAATTGGTAAGGTTGGGACTTGAAACCATATATCAACATGGGATCTACTTTGCATGCTGAAAATCCCAAATACCCTAACATTATTTTCGCCAGATGAAAATAACGAAAACTAAAATACTGAACCACTCATTTTTCCCAAGGCAAGTAAACACTTGCCCAAAACTTCACAAAAACACACTGTAGTGTCTGAAATCCACCTAGGTGGGGGGCTGCACTCCCCCAACTGTATATACCAATTCCAGGATCATACTAGACTGGGGGAAGGGCATATTTCTCCACACTGGGTAAGTGTTTACTTGCCCTAGGAAAAGCTGCATGGTTCAGGATTTCAGTTTTCATTATTTTTGTCTCTCAAAAAGTAACATTCAAGTATATGGGCTTTTGACTAAGCAAAGTAGATCCATCAGCATGTATATGATACAAACAGATCTATAACCATATCTATTTTGATGTTCTAATCTGTGACAATATAAAAACATCTATAAGTAAAAAAAAAAACAGTGCTGTGATGTAATTTCTTTTCAGCATTTGACAGGGTCATACAGAAAAGGCTGATCAAAAAATGAAGACAACTAGATATTCATATGATCATCGTTAGATGGATGGCTGGCTGCATGGCTTACAAATAGGGCAATGCAAGTATCATGCAACAACTGGACAGGTGAAATTTTAGGTTACATTCAGGGTGTTCCACAGGGCTCTGACCTAGGCCCACAGTTCTTTACATTGCATCTTTCAGATCTATGTTTTCCATGCGAGGTGTTCTACAGTCTGTATGCAGATGACTTGAAATGAGTAAACTCATTATGTATGTTACAGATAGGGTATGTCTTTAAAAGAACTTGACTAAAGTGAATAATATGCTGATAAATACATCAAAAATAAGCATATGAAATTTGGGACACATATATTGAAAGGTAAAAATTTAATACAACACACAGTTATTAAAATAGTAGGTTCATTTAAGGACCTGGGTACATGGAATAAAAATATAGAAACCTTATAAGAAAACAAGTGTGAATAAATTGAAACAGTGCGGCAGAAATATAACAAGGGAAATCATGGTGGTGAAAATTTAAGTTATTGTGAAAAATTAAAATATCTGAACTTTTACAGTGTCTCATGTAGACATTTAGGAGGAGACCTTATTCAGGTGTAAAAGGCATTTTGATACAACCACATCTGGGAATGTTTGGAGTTTGAAATAGTGGTAGAGAATCATCAGACAACCTGTGTAGAAGAGTGTGTCGCTGATACATGGAATAGGCCAAGAAACAACATTAAAGCAAACACTAGTTTACATATTTGTAACAACAACCTGTACATTTATTATGGGAATAACTGTTTTGGCATATCTGTAGGCTAGAAGAGTATTATTGCCCATGACTGAAATATTTAAGTAATAACCAATGGCGTGGTGTGGTATATAGATTTACCCATAGTTGGAGTGGTTTAATCATGAGGGCAAAGCCCGAGTGATTAAGTAAAGACAACCGTGTGTACATTTCAATATACCACAATCACAGAGTCGGTTATTGCTATTATACAATGACATTATTTAAGAAAAAAAGACTTACTTTTCTTAAATAATGTTTTGTATAACAGCGCATTACTGTTCTTCTATGGCTGGTGGTATACTGCTTCCTTGTGTTGATGTACTGCGCATGTATATGGGACTTGCGTTCCCATGCATACCCAGTACATCAGTGCTTTGAAACGGAAGCAATGGAGAAAAGAAAATCTCCATTGCTCCATTTTTGTTTTCTTTCTTTTTTTTTTGTAATTAAAAAAAAAACTTTAAGGGGTAGGAGAGTGACAGCATGGAAGATATACAAGGGAAATCAGGTATGTTTTTTAATTTTAAATAATGTACCTGATTTCCCTAGTATTTTGTCCAAGCTGCCTCTCTGGTATGTCTGGACTTGGGGCTAAAGATTTTATTTTTAAAGAAATAAAAATAAAATTTAAATAATATGCCAATGGAAAGAATTCCAGGTGACCGGACCTTTTTCCATTGGGATTGACAATAGGCATGCTGGTTGGGCTGGCCAATCAGAGTGCAGATTTTTGAATATTAATGGGGAGTCATTGTGAGGTGACAGCGCTACCGCAGCAACACCACCGCGGGTTGTCGCCTCACAGTAAGACGCTGTCCGGTTCGATTCTCAGCTAGGGCGTCATCTGCGTGGAGACATGCGTGAATGGGCGTACCTTCGTTGAAGGTTGTGTATCAGGGCTGGTAACTCGGCACATAAAAATCAACTACCAATCATTAGTGGACCGGAGTTCCGCTGTGGCGACCCCTAACCAGGAAAAGCCAAAAGACACAAACAAACGGTGGGGAGTCATTGTATAATTGCATGTATGTAACATGGTAGCAGGTGTAAACCTTACAAAAATACTGTACTGGATTTCACTGCAGAGTTCAGTTAGAGAAGATAAAGGTGAGTTAGTGAAGGTCCCACTTTAAAAGATCGTTCCTGTTTATCTGTGGCATGGAAGGGAAGATGACTCTTTTCTTAACTGGCAGAAGGTTTCCCAGCTTCATGTATCCTGAAAAAGCCAGATATAACAACAAAGATGTGTACAGCTAAAAAAGAAATGTGTTGCCAGAGCAAGCAGGTGAAACTGGCGTGCCAACAAACTACATCCTCCTTCTTCCGTTGATCTGAAAATTAGGGGAGGGAGAAGGATGTCATAGCAAAGATACAGGAGCAGCATAATATGGCAAAAATCGCAAGGTAAAATGATTACTTCAGCATATACAAGATACATAAAGGGGCAGAAATATTAGAAGAAACAGAGAAGAATAAGCAGTGGCCAAACCCCAGTTTACACCATATTATGATGTGGTGGAAGGTATCATACTTGCAATGATAATTATAGGGATGGCAATGCAGGAAAAAATATAGTGTGGGATGTAGAAGAGCCTACCTGAAAGTCAGTGATGTAGCTTCGGGATACCTTCTGTAATGTGTTGTACAATTCTGTTCAAGGATGCAAAAGGACAGATAGCTACTAATTCAAAGTGAAAAAATATATGGAATTGGGGAACTCTGCAGGGTATAAATCAGAAAAGGGATGATATCAGTTATGTTTAAGTTTAGGCATGTATCTTAAAATTTGATGGATTCTTGTACAGGATCAGTTCTCACTAAGAACATCTGGTTGAAGGGATAGGTATTAGCACAGTCCCAAAACCATCCAAAGGATACAGTAGGGTTCTTTTTTTTAATTTGGCATTGATTTTGCAATTTTCAAATTCAACACGTCTGCTTTGAACTCAAGTATTACCTCTTCCCAACAATATCAAACAGGAGGCAGTATCAAAGGCCATGCACCTTAAACTGCTGCTTTTTTCTTGATATTCTATTCATAAACTTGACTAGGTTTAAAAAGTAAATATCCTCAAAGAAAAAATATCATTGTTCAATGGGACATCATTCGTAACCCCAAAAGGGCTGAAGAATCAGTAAGGTTTAATCTTCATACCACTCTTTTGGTATGTACAGCAGGTCTATATAATAACAGCAAGTGCTAAAAATAGTGAACACTGTATAATCGAACCTTAAAAATCGAAACTGCAAAATGCTGAACACATAGAACAGTGACTTTATTTCCCAGGGAAAAAAAAAATTGCTGCTCCGTTAAAAAAAAAAAAAAAAGAAAGAAAGAAAGAAAAAAACCCTAACACAAAATAAAGTGGGAGGCTGTGCCCACCACAACTCTCCTACTTAAATATACCAACTCCGAGATCACACCACAGTAGGGGAAATGGCAAAGTCCCGAAAATGGCCCAGTGATTTTTTTTCATCTCCCTGGGAAAAAAAAAAATCGCTGTTCCATGTGTTTGGGATTTCGTGGTTTCAATTTAAAATGGTCGATAAAACAGCATTCGCTTTTTTAAGTATTTGCTGATATAATAGGGAATCTGAACAGCCCATACCCACTACTGCACTATTATTTCCTACTCTCACTTTAACTTTGAGGTCACATTTGTCACTAAAGAAACAAGACAATCCTCAGCGGGTTCATTTATAGAATACTTGGTTGTCAGAATAGTTTCACTTATTATTATGTAAAATAATTCATTGTTAGAATAGTTTCACTGATTAGGTAAAATAATTCACAAATATCTTTTTTTTTCATGCATGACCTGTTTTCTAAATTTAGTACATTAAGTTAGGTCAGTAATAGCCCATTATGTGATATGTTTGGAATAATCCTATCAACAAACTAGAAGAGCTTTCAGTTTGGAAATCAATAGTTTCAGTTACCTATTAACCAAAGATCGTTAATGTTAATATTTTCTAAATGATTTTCCACAAGTTCCAAAGTTTTTATCATGCATTTAATTGTATATAATTCAGACAAAAAGTAATCTAAAAATGTCTGTCACAAACATAAATGAATGAATGCATGTTTTCTATAAACAACTGAAATAGTGATTATTTGAATATTTTTAGAAATTATATTTTTGTTCCTTTTCACACTTTATCTTAAGTGAATATACATCATATTATTTAGCTATCAAGTATCTGTTCACACTGCAAGTAACAGAAAATTTTTAAATTAAATTTTGAAATTGCTTGTAAAATAAAGGCAACAAATATATGTACTTGAGAATGAAAAAAAATATATTTATGTTAGTGGAACATTAAATAGTAAATGCACACTAACATTATGCGCATTTTATATTACAGTTTAGTTTCCTATAATGTCTCAGCAATGCCTTCCGGCAACATGGTTTACAAAGCAAGTAATATTAGGATAACCTGGTTAAGGTAATAGTGGCGGAAGTGAAAAGACAAACACACTACTCAGTTAAACAGATTAAAAAGCAACCCAGTCACTGGGCTGGAAAACTGCATAATAGTCCCAATGCTGCCTGTAGCTAACTATTGTTAACGTAAAAGTTTGAGAAGATATTTTTTTTCACTGTAGTCATTGGTCAAAACTGAAGGTGATTTTCATTCGGTTTTGCTTAGTGCACAGCATGTCAAGAGGAGTTTGTATGATATCTTCCAGGAGACGTTTTATAAAATGCCTAAGCATTCTCCTGAGTTTTTATGCATTTTAGCAAGAAATTACAAGGAATGCCAGTCAGACACTGCCCATTTTTCAAATTAGAGCATGTAAGATAAAAAAAAAAATGCAAGTCATAAAATGGCAACTCTAGTACAGACTAATATCCGATTACAGAGACATACTCCAGTAAAGGAGCTATATAATAGGTTCATACTAGGCTATCTGCCCTAGGGCATTTACAAGCCTAGCCAGAGTGTGTTTGGCTTTCGCCACCCATTTTAAATTAATTTTGCTATGCCCTTTTTCGAGGTTAGTATGCTGTGCCTCTGTCTAACAGTGACACAGAAGTGATACCTGGGGTAAACCTACGATCTCCCATCCACTCATCAAGATTCCTCTTGAATAGAGTCAATGAGGGACTCTGCCTAACCTGGACTGGGATTTTATTCCAGAGTGAAGGGAGCCTCTGGGTTATGAATCTGTCCCTCCAGCATGCCCTATTTATTTCAGTGCTGAGGTTCAAGTCTCTCGAGCACGTAGCTCAATGGGATTTGGATTTTCTGAGGTGCAGCATGTCCATTAATTCCGGGTTGGACATGGCTTTATACGTCAGGCACAGATCGCCTCTGAGCAGGCGGTATGCCACTGAGTAGAGCTGGAGTTTCTTTAACCGGGCAGCATATGGCATCTGTTTGAGCCCTTTGATCCTCTTGGTGAGGTACTTTTGGGGTCTTTCCAGTTGCTGCAGGTGTCTGGTAAGGTACATCCCAAAAGGGGCATTGTACTCAATTATGGGCCTAATGAGGGATGAGTAAAGAGGCACGATGACCTCCCCTGATCTAGATGTGAATCCCTTCATGATTAGGTGGGCTATATAAAATGTTTTTCTAACCACTTTGGACATGTGGTTTTCAAATGAGAGATTGCTATCAACTTGGGTCCCCAGGACACTAATTACTTCTTCCATACTTAATGGATTACCACCTATGTGGTAATTTGTGGGCACTTTGTTTTTGCCAAAGGGGATGACTATACACTTTTTGGTGTTTAGCTTGAGGTCATGGCTCTGGCACCAGTTGTCTGTTTCTATGAGGCCCTTTTGTAGGATGCTTGTGTCAGCTGGAGAGTCGATTATGGCGCCTAGTTTGCAGTCATCTGCGAACTTGGTCAGCCACAGTCCTTCCGTGTTGGCCTGTACCTCTGAGAAATATAAGTAACACTACAAGATCCTTTATATAGTGAAATGCAAATGCAGTTTGCAATGTATGAAAAATAGAATACAAACACAGAGATGCATACACATACACACACACATGTATGCAGATTAAGTTGATATGAAGAAGTAAATATATATTTACAGGGACTATGAACTGAAACAATTATAAGATGTCAGGGACACACAAAGGGGAACACATTTATTTTAGATTTTGAATTATGGAAATATACACAGTTTCCTGCCCTACTGCTGCAGATTTGCAGAAGCTTTAAATCTGGGTATGAGACAACCCATGGAAATGAGGAATAACTAAGAATATATTAATTTGTGACATTTAGCTGGTACAGATGATGGAATGGTCAAATGGGATGATGTGCAGGAAAGCATTTAGAGGTAGGGTTACACACTGCTGCTTTAAAGTAGCAAACATTAAGTAAATCTGGAATCACTGAAATAATGTACATCAAAGAATATAAACAGCTCACTGCTATATGGATCTACTTGAATGTTAAGAGACTTTGAAGAGTGGTAGGATTTATTTACTCATCTATAATATCTGCTTTGCTTCCTTTCTCCTAAGGTGGGAAATTCTTTGTACAACCAACCCACTCTCCAGTGCATATCAAGGCTCATCCTAAGCCTAAAGTCTAATTGAGAAATTAGTTCTGAAAAACTGGTCATTAATAAGCTCATCAAAATAGCTTGTGGAGTTCTGTTAGCAGCACATATTTGATATAACTTCTAAATAGAAGCATTTTCTACAGATGTCCTATTAACATAGAGGTTATACAATGAATTTATGAAATATGCCTATATTCAGCAAATGTCCTCGATTATTTTCCAAATTATTAGCACAGGAGCATGATTCTGATATATGCTAAAATCACAGAACAAAAGAATTCTGCAAAAACTTTTGCATGAATAAGTGAATAAAAGCACTGAAGAGACTTATTTAAAGTAAGGTGCATGAATATACGTCTATGCGTGTGTATGTATAAACTGATATACATCTTACAATATATCCCACAATGAATGTTTTATCTGTGCAATATTTCTACTATCTTGTTTTTTATTATCCTGTCTAAATAATCATTGATATTCATCTCTACTAGCTACAGGAATTAAAATCACCATTATTATTATTGTCATTATTATCTATACAGACTGAAGAAACGTTTTATTCCATTAGTTCACTAATTTCAAGGAAGTTTTTGTACCTGGTATCAATAAGTACTTTATACCTCACTGATATATTTACTAAATGCAGAAAAGGGGCAAGTTTCAGAAAACTAAATATTGGTTCTCTCAATAATAAAAACTGATATGATTCCTGCTTAAAACATCTGCTATCCAGATATTGACAAGCTGATCCTTATTTATGCTTTTCTTAATATTAAATGCAAATACATTTGATGCGATACTAAAGTGTGTGTTATAGTAAAAAAAGCATGCATTGCAATGCAGAAGCCTTAGCTTGGATGGTTTCTGTATCAAACTAATGTAAATGAATTCAGAGAGAGTCTACAACTACACATCTTCCTTTCTGTGGTCCTCAGCTCAAATAGCTGTTGCACAGGTAAAGACGCATGTTAATATGGCATTCTGGGGGATTGGTAATATTATTAAACTACAAGTTCTGACCTGGAAATTTTCCTGCTTCAGAACTGCTTAGCTGAGTAAATAATCAGTTTAAATAATAAAGTGAAGGGATGTACATGTATATGAACTCATATGCATAGTTATAATTTATATTACAGCATCTTTCAGTTTGTCTTATTTCAGTTACTAAAACCGCATTTTTTTTTTCACTCTGTTTAGTATGTTACAGCACAATCTCTGCTAAATGCATGTTTTGTTTTTGATTGTCTAGCTATTAAATATAATAGTTCATAGTTCATAATTTAGTACTAAGCTAACTGCCCTTGCGAGCCATGTTAAGCCTAGCCAATTATCCCTTGTGAGACTCAAACCCTGCACCTTGTGTTTGTAAGGCAAACACCTTAGCCATTAAGCCACCCTCCCAACCCCATATAATTTACTTAAAGAATTGCATCTCAAAATAATAAACATGTTAACTAATTCAGTTTTCTTTTTTGCTTAGTTCTCTCCACTTTATCAACTGTAAAGTATATGAACCTATAAAATGACCATCATGCTGCGTGGTAGTCTCCATCCTCTTCATCCTAACTTAATCCATTGTTCCATCACTATCACCCATGAGTTACTTCCTTCAAAAACAAATACAAATACCCTTTAAAAAGATCCAAAATCTGTATCACCAAGATGGATACCAGCTTGCCTGAATGAAATATTGTTCTTATCCACAAAATACCAATGCTCTACCATTAAAAAAATCCAGAGATGATGATGATGATGCTTTACTGGCTACCCTATAGTTAAGACATCTTGCAAACTCAGTAAAAGAGCTGCTAACTGCCTCTTTCCAAGTAAGTCTTGGGACAATTACCAACCAACCCACCAATGCTCCTTGAAAGTTTTGCTGCACTACTAATAAACCCACAATAATACAAGATGGCTTCATTTTCATTACTATTTTCAGATTACAATGCACTGCCTACAGGAATTAAAATAACATTTTTTGGTCCCTCTTAGAGCATCATATAACCAGCCTGGTCTCCAGTGCCTGACGTTCATGCTGGGTTTACCCCCTCAGATTTCATCTGGTAATGCTGGGGCTATTCGTGGATCCTAAGGGTATTATGGGGTCATAATCATCTTTGCATCCATCCTGAAGGGTATCTTTATATGCCCTACCTCTTCCCTGCCCACCTCCCACTCTCATTGATTATGTTTGAGACAGTCTCTCTCCAATGGTTTATCATCAATAATTGCCCCCCTCCCATATAAAAAGAATATGTCCATCCCTCCCTGACACTCTGTCGGTCACTTAAGCCACAAATCAAGTCCATGTTGACTGGGCCATAGTTGGGACTTTATTGCTCTGTCATTAGCGTGGCCAAAATAACTTGAAAATTAGATAGATCTGCCAATAAAACCAAACATGGAAACAACTGCCACCATACCATACCTCAGATACCTCTCAAGGTCACATCCCATATGAATGTATCAAGACCTTAGAACTTTCCATCACATCTGAGTGAAGCTCTCCTAGGTGCCAAAAAAAAACAAAGGATTGACCAATAATTAACATTTTCCCTGGCTCTGTAAAGAACAAAGAAAATGCACATTAGTCACATTCCAAGTAATAAGCCTACTCTTCATCTTAAATAAAATGTATGTACTCTTACAGGCCATCTACCCTTTCTTTTAATAAACTCAGTATACTCACCCTTACTAGCTAAGTAAGCAGTTCTCCCTATATGAAAGGAGTGAGAAGAATATTCACCCAAAGATAATACCCTTACTGAACAGAGCTCTGTTTAACACTAAATTTTAATGATCTGATAAACAGCAGTGTACCAACTGTAAAGTAAAAGAAAAAAAAAACAGGTCACTAGAATAGCATCCACATATCATCTTCAATGAGCCGACAAACTGGGCATGGCTGAAATCTCTTACTTAATATCACTTGCTGCCCCAAGCCTACTTGGTCCATTTATTACCTTGCAAGCCAAGCCAAAACCACTTTGTCAGTTACACAAATGTCAACTAAATTCAAACTACCTAAGACTTCTCTAATTCTCTGCAAATCATGATAAAGGTATACTGACAATGCTGCCCGTAACACATGCTACTGTAATGGTGAAGAGGGATAAAGTCCTATCTCTTTCCCAGCCAACCCATGTTCCATTATATGCTCAGGTGACTGATGGAACAGCAAGAAAAGGATGGGAATGCTCATCCAACGTGAGAAGGCACTTGTTAATATGCTCCGTAAGGGAAGGTGTGGTCCAAAGAGGGGAGCTGCCATCAGACATAATCAACAAGCATGGGTAGTTGGGAAAGAGAGTGATTAAGTCATAAGAGAAATACCACTCAGATGAAAGCACAGATGAGCTAAACCCCAAAGGACACACTGCTGATCCACGACTGGCCCCAGTGAAAAAATGGAGCAAGTCCAGGGAGATTAGAAAGTAGCTGGTAGACCCAGCATGGGCATTATATACTAGGGGTCAGACCAGTAAATATGAGGGCCAAGGAAACCAAAGATAAAGTTGCCCATAACTCATAGAATTCCAGGGAACCTGATATTGGTAGCAGACATTTCAAAACTACTTTATCTGCTGATGGGTATACTACCATCCAGTACAGGACTTCTAATTGTCTTCTACCCTTTAAACATCCTTCCAGTTCTCCAATGCATCATAATATCTGTTGAGCTTGCCAAACTGGCAACCACCCCTAGTTTTATTTCTCTCTCATCTTGACAAACTATCAACAATGGCATTTAGTCAACCTGGGACATGCTTTGCAAAACAAGAGACATCAGTTCTGAGAGAATGTGGCACCAGCTTTATTACCAATAACAGAATCTCCTGAATCATTGCTGATTTCTAAGGTAAACTTTTCCCCATTGCCTCATTATTTGAATGAAACATTACCTTTTTATTGGACAACTTGCCTGCCTCACTACCATGACTACTCAAATTGGGATTTATTCCTAACAAGTAATGCCTCTTCTTACCTCTGATGAAATCAATGATCACTCCAAGGAAACTGCCTTCCTTCAAATTAGGCCACATGCCCAAACCCCCAGTTCTGCCTATATATAATTGTAAGTTATCTGCAAAAAGTCAGTCTTCTTGCCACATGGCTACGTCATTGAAATTCACTAAAACTTGATTCTAAATCATCAAATCCTGACATTCTTAGGCACCCTGAACCAAAGAGGCTTCATTTTCTTGCCCCTGAAGGCCAGGCATTTATAAGCTACCTCTCTCCATAAGGGACATGGGTGCTAGCCCCAGTGTAAATTTCCACCATACTTTAATAGGCATGATCTTCCTTTAAAAAAGCTGAATTGTGATTGGTCCAGTGTTTGTAGATTACCTATGTCCTCATTTAACATGTCCATGAGGATTCTTTCCAAGACCTTACATATAAAGCTGGTAAGACTTATGGGCCTGTAGTTACTCAGATCAGTGGGTGGACCTCATTACTGCACAAAACCTGACTGAAGGCTCCACTTGAAATAAGTGGACCCAGAGAGGTCATGTCTCATGCTATTTATGAAACATCCTGGGAGGCTATCAGGGCCCAATGCTGCAGTATCTTTGGCCTTGGAAAGTGCATTTATGACCTGTTCTATAGTAATGGTTGGGGGATTGTGTTTTGTGGTAATTCGTTTGGACTATTGGGGGGGGGGGGGGGAATTTGAGCTGAACCTGTCAGCCAAAAGGTTGACAAGTGCCTCTGGTTCAGTGTGGGTGATGACATTTACAATAAGTTCTGTGCATTGTGTACTTCCTCTGAAGTTATGGACATAGCAGTAGAAAGCTTTGTGGTTGTCCATTGCTGGAGAAGCTACTTTTTCTTCAAATTTAGCCATTTAAGTACTAGTTAACCCTCTCAGCTCCCTGTTTAGATTTGGCAGAGAGCTTTTAGTATGTATGGCTTTTTTCCTCCTATGCTTGTCCAAGATTTTTTTTTCTTTTGTTATATAAATGAATGATAATGTGATTCCATCAGGGTGGCTTGTCTTTTGAGTTTGTCTGATGCTTAATATGACTGGGCATAGCTCATTCTGTACAACTATCAATATGGCTGTACACAGATTTTTGTAAATAGCTCAATGTATTCAATGGGTTTGGGGGTACTTGGAATTTAGCCAAGGTGTTGTTTAGTAGACAGAAGTTAGCCTTGTAATAGTTCCTAAAGGTTTTTATTGTTTTTTCCTGGATTCCCAGATTTAACTTTTTTTTCAAGGAATACTGCATTATGGTCAGATATGATGATTGAAGATATTACCTTGAGTGAGGAACACCCCCCCCACATGTTCATAAGTACAAGCTCAAGGATGTTTGTACACCTGGTAGGAGCATGGCTGAACTGTTCCAGGATGTTGGTATTAACAAAGTGTAGGAATCACTGGGCTTGTGCATTAGAAGTGGTGTAGGATTCCCAATCTGTAGAGGGGTAGTTGAGGGCCCTAATGAATATCATAATAGATTGAACAGTGATGGATTCTAGTAAACTGAGATAGTTAGTATGGGTTTCATGGGACATGGAGGGCGACCTATACATTACGAGGATATGGTACGGCACTCTGTTTATGGTGAGTTGCATATGTATGGTTCCAGCTGGTCATGCATTTTAACTAGTCTGCATGTGAAACTAGTTTTAATATAGACTGACGCCTCACCACCTTTAGTTCCTCCCTGTGCAGTAGCTGGACTAAATGTGTGAAAGACATTATAAACTTGCACTGCTGTGGTACTGTTAGTGACTTTAAACCATGTCTCCATTACTATACAGATGTCTACACTCTTCAGGGAGAGAAACACTTGCAGGGAGTTGAGTTTCTTGTTAAGACTTCTATCACTGAGCAGTACCACCTTCAGATATTCCTTCATAGGTTCAATTAAGTCAGTAGGTTTATCAATTTGGCATTGACTAAAAAAGGCACTATAGGGGTTGAAAAGATCTTTGCCAATATCTGAAAGCCTAGAGGGGATAAGTGCAGACCATCCCTGGCAAAGCAGTGTGGTCTGTCAACTATTTCCTACCTGGCTATTAAATATTGTATCCCTCCCCAGACTGACACCAGAACCTAAGCCAATTGTTAAATCAATCATTTTCTGTTGGTAACATGCCATCATCCTTTGAGAAGGTAGTATGCTGCTTAGTGCCAAGCTCATACCTGCCTGAGACACAATCAGCAAGTGCAGTCATGTCTCACTTCATAAAGTGAAGGGATGTACATCTCAGCTCATTAACACCCACATTGACTATGACAGAGTCATAATGATACCTACGTTTCAATGACCTGAGTGCCTGTGTGACTTGACAGATCTTAGCCTCAGAAAGGCAGCCAACAGTGACTCTCTCCTTACTCTGTCTGGTGGGGGGACATTGATGTGCCTCACTACAGAATAAACCAATGACCAGGAAATTTGTCTCTATGTAGGTTTGCTTTAAGACCTTAGCAGTGGAGGCAATGGATATAATGTTACTATGTGTAGCTGTGGGTGGTATTTTAATGGAGTGTTTATGTGGTGGCTGAGGACCTTCTTTTTTTTTTCTTCCCCCAACGAAAGCCCCAGAAGCTTACACATATGTATAATCTAAAAGCGAAGGTCATCAAGTTAATATACAGCCTTGGACCCTGAAGTCTTTTGCTCCCAGAAACAGTATAGAGATGTATTACATTTTTCAATATGGTGCATTTTAATGTGCAACCTATGGGCATAGCTTAAACAAAGTAAAAACTACCCTGAAAACCTAACCATGACATTGGTCAATCTTCGTCTCGATTGGGAAGATGAAACACTGTATCAGTGTTGAACTTCACCAGTCATGGGGCTCAGAATAAGTGCAATTCTAAGACAGTATAACTGGTACAGAATATGGGTCATTATTATTCTCTGTAGCCCATTTTGAAAAATTTTACCACTTGCTGTTATATAATCTTCCAGTTGAAGGTTTATGGGAGGCTAGAACAATTCATTGAATGGGGGCAGTGAGACTAACGTGCCTGGCAATCATTAGAACTTGAGGAGCCATGCAATGAGCTTGAGATTTTGAAGATTCAGATGAACAAGTCCCTCTGGATGGGACAAGAGGTCTGGAGCTGGGTTCAGGGTTTCCAAATTAGGTGAGGCCAAAGAAAGGGAAACCATATTTGTCAAGGCCACAATGGGGCACAGAGAATTATTCTGTTTTTTAACCTGCTGGCTTTCTTCAGAAACTGAGGAATTAGAGGTATTGGTGCAAAGGCATAGAGTAGACTGGAGGGCCCTTCGTGAAGGACAGCATCTCTCAGTGCCTCCCCCTGACAGGGGGAATAGAGCAAAGTAGCTGCTGCACTTGTTCTAGGGGGATGCAAAGAGATCGCAGCAGGGCTGGCGCCATTGGGGGAATATCCTTTCCATCACCAAAGGATTGAGAATCCATTCATGAGTCATTAGGATGCTCCTGCTCAATTTGTCCATAATCACGTTGGAGCTCCCCAGAATGTACACTAGAATTAGAAAGCAGTCAGATGAAATTGCCCATTGCCATACCCTGATTTCTTCTCGACAAAGAGGGTAAGACCTGGTTCACCCTTGATTGTTGATGTACCAAACAACTGACATGTTGTCTGCTTGGATTGTAATTGTTCCCAAGAGGATGGTTTCTTGGAATGCTTGCAACATCAAAAACATTGATGTGCAAATTGGCCTCTAAATGACACCAAGTGCCTTTCCCAGATTATGCCTACCCCACCCCATCTGGGATACATCCATGGTCACAATGTCTTGGGGTTTCTGGAGGGACAAAGGGTTGACCTGACAAAATTATGTTGCAGTGAAGACACTAATCCAGGTCTCTCTTGCATAAACTGGTGTAAACTACCTGATGGGACATTCTCTGATTCAGTAAAGACCATTGTGATGTCAAGAGCCATTGTAGGATTCACATGTGAAATCTCGCAAGGGGAACTAAAGTGATGGTGGCTGTCCATTGATCCTGGAGTTTGTAATAACAGTCTTGCAGTCACGTTTTTGCTATGGATAATCTGGCTGACTTGCAATTTTATTCGTTGAAGTCTTTCTGCGGGAAGAGACGCGATAATAGTGTTTGTGTTTAATACAACTCCTATAAATTATAACTGTTGTGTTGGCTGTAGATAGGAAATTTCAGCATTTACAGTGATCAGCAAAGAAAAGCAAGCTTGAAGAAAGTAGTTCCTTGCCCACAACAGTAGATGCCTGGTGGTTGCGGTAATTAGCCAGTCATCTAATTTCTAATACATCTCCAAATGAGACATCTTCTAGTATGACCTTTGTGAAAGACTCTTCAGGGGAGTCCAAATGCTTCATCCTGCACTTTCTCTTCAGGGGCAACTCCTCATTGGGATGGACTGGAGAGGTGTCTGAAGAAGACATAACTACTGTGTTTGAATCCTGAGGTTTCTGTGCCTGCTGTCCCAGGGCAGAGGGTAGAAGCTCTGGGCGAGGGGAAGGACAGCTATATTGGCCTGATGACAGTGGTATCGACTGTGGGCCCACAGTGGACAAGGCCCTGTCCAACAGGATCCCCATAGAAGAATGGGAGTCCAAAATGGAGATAGACTCCCTCTAAAGTGTGGTCCCACCCTGCACCAAATATGCCACCTCCAAAACTGAAGCCGGAGTTGTGTTCATGTGTGCCGATGCTCTGAGGAGTACAGATGTCTCCAACACCGGAGTGGATCCATGCTTCCCCAGAACTGACACTCAATTTTGACCCCAAGAGGTCTGCAGATCTGACTGAACCGAACATTTCAGGGTAGTCACCAGTGCCAGAGATGTAGATTTAACTGGCACCAACACAGACAAAACTGGGACTGTTGGAGCCAGGAACTCTGAAGGCTCATTTAGAGTGAGAGGAGGAACAGAAACAGTTGAAGAGACAGGCAAGGCTGCAGAGTTAGGGAGGCTAGGAACCAATTAAGTAGCTAACCACCTCACCACAAGGAGCTGGTCCACCAGCCTCAAAACATCAGACTCCATCAGGGTGTTGGTGGAACAGTCTGACGGGGATCTAGCTTCTTCCAAGATTGACTTGAAAGATGGTCTAGAAAAGGATCTACAGATGGTGATATCTTTTAAAGACAGGCCTCAAACAAGATAAACTCCTTTGGTTCTGAAGTAGATGGAACAAAAGACTGAATAGGCACTGAAGTTATGTCCAAAATAATTGCTGGTGCCAAAATAGTCAGTGCAGAGGCAAACACCGATGGCACCAAAGGTTCAAGCAATTTCCCCTTCAATTGTGAGTAAACAATGGGAACCTGGAAAGTTCTGACTAACTTAGCAGATGGTGCCAATGAAACTATTGGAACTGAATGGCTCCTCCTCTTAGATCCTTCATGTTTAGTGGAAAAGGAAAAAAGAAGGGAAACTAACATCAGTTTTAGACTTTGTAGAAGCAGATATGGCCTCGTCAAAATTGGATTTTATAAACCTCTTTAAAATCAACATTTTTCTTTCCACAAGGGCCCAGTGACTAAAGCCATGACAGACAGCAGTCTTCTTGAAGGCGCACCAGTCCCAAACAGGACTGGTTTACATTTTTGTAAAGCCAGTTGTAATGCTTTGCCGTGGCCTTTTTAAAATCACAATTAGCAATGTGAGCTATAAACAGTCATCTGACACTAACTGATGTGGTAGTGATATTGCTGATTATAATTCAGAATTTGACAATTTTCTATTACACATCTGGCATCTTTTGAAGCCAGAAGTTCCTCTAGCTTTCTCTGCCATATTAGAAGGCAGATGCACAAAGACAGAAGGAAAGGGAAGATAAGCTTTACGTTTTTTTTTTTTTTTTTTTGTAAAGTTAGGCAGAAAGAAATGTACCACCAATGGTACAGAATATTTACCATAGCGGTAAAAAGGGAGTTACACAAAAAAATGTACCATCTATGGTACTGAAGGTTTACCATAAAGGTAAATAGAGAGAACAAAAAGTGAAAGCAAGAGGAACAACTGGCGATGGTATTAAGAAAAACACTTAAAAGTGTTAAGGAAGTAGCCTAGAAGAGCTGGGTAAGTGAAATAAAGATCAAGACTAATAAAGGTTTTTTCATAGAAAAGAAAACTTACAGTTCTAGATGAAAGGAGTTTACTCGAAAGCTGATGGGAAAAACATGTCTGGCACTATAAGTGGCAAATGAGATCGAAGGTAATCCTGAGAGGAGCATTATGGCTAAAGATAAGCATGAGAGTTTTTTGGAAGGCATGAGCTGGAATAACAGTGAATTCAGTTCTGAGATACAGAAATAAACCTCTCAAAAAACCACAGGAAAAACAAATATAAAACACCAAACTGGAGCCAGCATACAGCAAACACTTTAATGTCTTCTGGTACCTCGGCTAAACACAGCCTTCAAAGGAATAATCAAAGACATACAGCTGCATCTTTTTATACATTTGCTAGATTGAATAATGAATCAATTATTTAATTAGTACAAAACCAATGCTACTGATAGATTTAATTGTAAATCATGTGGGGTTGTTTATATATTGGGTTGTGGTTGTGTTCCATGTAAATATTATATTGGTCAGACTAAACGACAGGTAAAAATACGTATAATTGAACACATTGGTGATGTTAGGCATTGTAGAACTGATAGTCCCATTTCAGAACATTTTAATAACATTCATTCTGGTTGTTTGGATTCTTTATTTTTCTGTGTTCTTGGCAAACCAAGTGTTACAGGTCCTGGTAATTTCTCACAAAAACTTCTGAACCTAGAAAGTAGATTTATTCTTAATTTTGGTACTTTAGTGCCTAAGGGTTTGAATTTAGAAATGAATATTAACTTTTAATATTCTAATTTAGTAAAAATATAAGTATCTTATTATTATTGTATTGAAATTGTAGTTAAGTGGTTTTGTTTGTCTGAAGAAGCGTCTGAAAGATGTGAAAGCACTTACCACTGTTGATCGTATATTTTAATAAAGTATTATATCATCACAGCTTCGTTGGATTGTTCACAGTTTTTGGTGCACCATTGGGATTTGTATCTTGTCTTCACAGCAGTTTTTGTCCACAAGGTGCTTTACTCGAGAGGATTATTTTCTATACATATGGATGACAATAGCAACATCTTGCTATCTGCTTAGGTTAAACACTCTGCCTCAGCTGGAGTAGTTTGTATTTGTGTGAAATCTGAAATACTTGAATCACTTTGTCTATAATGATTTATTTTATATACCCCAATCAGATATTTGAAGTTCACACTGTCAACAATGGCACTATAACTGTGAAGTACAGGACCTGTCGAAGGGAATGACTGATATGATCAGTCAAATTATCATTAGTCTGACTTTAAAGGACTGGTTTACATTTTTGTAAAGCCAGATGTAATGCTTTGCTGTGGCCTTTTTAAAATCACAATTAGCAATTTGAGCTATAAACAGTCATCTGACACTAACTGATGTGGTAGTGATATTGCTGATTATAATGATAGCAGATCAATTGGTCTTTTGTGGTTGAAATGATGCTCCAAACTTAGCCTCATGAATAAATAATTAAAATCCCAGTTATGGAGATAAACTACATGGCAGATTTGTGAGGACTTCTGTTATAGAACTACCCCTTGTCCTATGCTGGGCATTGCTGTTCTTGTTAAACATCAGGCAGCGGCAGTGTGGGATGTGTTGTTTGATATATATTTCTTATGGTTCCATCAAGTAGTTTTGTCTTTACAAAAAAGCAGTAGAATCAGAATACATAGTTTCTCTAAGAGCATTTGTATTTAGTTCACAGTGCTTTATATCCTCATACATTCCTTACTGAGAAAGTCTATGTACTGGACAACTGTCACTTCGACTCCACTGCTTGAACAGTTTTACAAGCTGTTAATTCATACTGATTCATAGGATGATACTAGGCTATTGGCCCAGAGGCCCTTATAAGCATAGCCAAGAATTTTGCCCATGTTCCCTCAAAGTAAGCACTTGTTTCCCTGTCCAGCAGGGACACAGGTGGGATCCCAGGGGTATATTTTCTGTTTCCCATCTGGTCGTCCAGGTTCCTCTTAAAGATGGCTAGAGAGGTACTCTGCTTGACATGGAGAGGCAGTCTGTTCCACATAAGGGGGAGTCTTTGGGACACAAATCTAACCTGCAAAGTTGTAGTAATGTCACAGACCAAGTTAAGGCCTTGTGTGCAGGTTGCTTGAGTGGAGTTTGCCTTAAGGATATGCAGCAACTCCATCAAGTCTGGGTCTGAAATGGCCTTGTATGCCAGACACAGGTCAACTTTGAGCAGTCTGTATGAGACTGAGTAGAGGGACAGGGCTTTTAGCCTATCTGTATAGGATAGGTGTTTGAGACACTGGATTTTCCTGGACAGGAACCACTGTGGTCTCTCCAAATGCTGCATGTGTTTGATCAAGTTATGAATTGCTGTTAGCCATGTTTATAGCAAGTTTTTATGTGTCTAGGAGCAGTGGGTTCCTTGTTTCCCCATAACTAATCTCTCACTCCAAAATTTACAAATCTTTTACTGTTTGGGGTACAACCGATTCAATTCTACCTTAATTTTGTATCACAGAACAAAGTTTGTACTACTAAGAAGGGCTGACAGTCATATTATCTAACAGAGAAAGAAAACTAGACATACACTGAATAGTCTGCAGTTTTGTATGTTTTGTTTAATGAAATGAACACCGAGATAACTGTCATCAAGATGCCTTTTGCAGTATTTGATACAGACAGTGTGGATCCCTTGACCAGAATGTTTCTGTCAGTATTTCAAAAAAAAACACCAAAAATGATGAACAAACAGAACATACACTATAAAATTCCACAACAAAGGTGAAGAAAACTAACTGAAACTCTTATATTAGCACTTCTGTTCTAGTTTTAATGGCAGAACTTCTTCAGAAACATACTCAGTAAGAAATCACTGGTATTTAAAATACATAAGAGCCAATTTAAATGTAGTAGCATGACATCACTTCCTAGTCTAACCACTTTAATGCACATTTTATATTTAAATTCTCATTGAGGCAGGGAGAGGTGTCTGTATTTAAAAACAGTTGCCACCTGAGTTCTTTAACTTCTAATAAAGCATTACTACCACCAACAAATTATTCACTCAGTCTGAAACAATAAATTTAAAATATTTAAACTTAGTACATAAATAGCTATGTTTTGCCGTAATGTTTAAGCCCTTATTCCTGATCACTGTATAATGTTCTTTTATGAAATCAAATAATTTATGCATCATTTTAAAGACATAAAATGAATTACAAAAATCAAAAAAGCTTAAATAAATATCAGTACTACTGCAATTAAAATACCCCTTAAATTTAACAACATACTTGGAATGATTAAATGTAAAGCTTTTATAAATATGGACATATTTCCACATATTGCATTTCTCACACTTGTGCATACCAAAGTTGATGGAACAAATATCTTGAGACAAATTAATGTTGTTGTATTCACAAATAAATTTGAGTGTTCTTATCTTTTTATAACAAACCTTTGGACTTAGACCAAGAATACCTGTTAGTTCCCCATTTCCTTGTATAATGCTCAAGTTTCTCAAAAGAATATTTTTAAGGAGTAAATGTCCTGGATACTTGGTAATGGAAACAATGAGCCTCTTGAGACATACAGGACGTATTATTGCTAATGCCAATGTTAATAATTGGCTGATATCTAATATATCTAAATGCTATTGCTGCCTTCATGATTTTATCAAGAAACACCTAAAGATAATTCCTATGAGCAAATAATTCCTTCAACATACTTTCTTGAATAAAAATAGGATCTTCTTTAATAAGAGACAACTATATAAACTGGCCCTTAATATTTATTTTCAGAAAATGAGGTGGTTGACTGGTATAATCAAGAAAATTGTTTCTAAAACTATTTTTGTGAAAAATGTTAGAACTAAATCTATTAACTTTGCTTAAACTTAACTGTCCATCCAGAAACTGAACTGTTGAGCCTATACCAGAAATAGTGAATTTTAAAAAATCAATACTATTTCTTGATCTCTGTCAAAAATTCATCTACTTCAATTTTGGAACCTTGCCCTACTAAAAATATATCTATGTATCTTTTATATAATTTAGTCTTAAACAAATTCTTAACATGGTCAAAATGTCGGCTTCCTGTGCACTTAATACAATGTTAGTGTAGGCTGGGGCCATTTCTGACCCCATAGCTATTCCCTTTTGTTTGATGAAATATCTTACCATTAAATGTAAAAAAAATGAGTTTCTAATGCAATATCAATCAGTTTACACAATGTATTAATTCTTTCACTACTTGTAAATATACATATATTAAGGAATTGTCTTACTAAATCAACTCCATGGGTGTGAGAAAGACTAGTATAAAGTACCTTTATATCAAATGTTACTAAAAACGTAACTCTGACTGTATACTTAAATAATTCATCTAAGAATGCCTAGGAATCCCTAAGATAAATTTTAGTCTGTTGAACTATGGGGCTGAGTTCACTATCTAAAAATTGTGAAATGTTTTCTGTCTTCATTCACTTAGATGAAACTAAGAAATAGATTTATAAAAATATTTATCTTGTAAAGAAAACTTGTGCTTTGACCTCATCTGGTCTCAGTTTATACCACTTAAAATGTTTTTGTGAGAGAAAGAATTGCTGATATCACAATCACAAACTGTAAGAAAAACATTCAAAGTATTATGCAATGTGGGATTAAATAAACATTCTTTCATTTCATTTCTTTAATTAATACAGAATTAGTACTGCTGGGTGAGGAAATAATCAAAATATATTTGAGATTTTATATATATAGGCTTTTTATATATAGAGGTGTACTCTGCAGTCCAACTGGTGAATCTGAGCATTTTGAGGCAATGTTACAACTGCCTCATGTACACAGACAAAGCTCTCCTCCTACCACCAAACACAAATATATGCGAGAGATGCAATTATACAGCCAAACTGGAGGCAAAGCTCTCTCTCAGTCCAAGACTGGAACTAACAGTCAAGAGGAGAAGGGTAATACTTGCAACACACCATCAGTCTCACATAGACCTAATAAACCAGCACTGACAAATAACACACATGAATACATGAAAACATACTCTGAGGCTCTAAATAAAAATCTGCAAAAGCAACAGAGACCTCCAAAGCAGACATCAAAGCAACCTCCACACCCCATCACCAACCATGAAACACAAACTTCACATAATCGTGCGCCACGCAGTCACAGCCCTTAACACAAAATAACATACCCAACACACTAGTAATAGGCGACTCTATAGTCAGGCACACTGATGTCCCACTAACTAGGCTGGACAAGGAGAAGGTTACAGTTAGCTGTCTGTCAGGTGCCAAGATCCGCCACATAACACAAGCACTCAGGTCACACCAGAACAAATACAAATACGACTCTGTCATTATTCATGTTGGTGTGAATGACCTGAGACGTGCCTTCCTGGACTACATGAAAAGAGACATTTAAGAGCTCTCTGATCATGTAGCCCAGGCCGGTATGACCCTGACCCTGAGTAGCATCCTGCCCTCACCAAGAATGATGCCACAGTATAAAGAAAAAATGATCAATTTCAACAATTGGCTAAGTTTCTGGTGTCGTTCAAAGGGGATCCAGTATCTGTCCACCCGGGATGACATACTCGACAAGCCATGTTGCTTCGTAAGAGATGGCTTGCACCTTCACCCTTATGCTTTTAAATACTGGCCAAGGCTTTTGCCGCCCCCCATAGTGCCTTTTTTAGGCAAGGCTCAAAAGACAAACCCACCACCATAAATAGCACAAGTAACCAAAAACTGAGGGTAATGCAAGTAACCAAAAACTGAGAGTAATGCTACTCAACACCAGAAGTCTAAACCTCAAAATGCACACACTCAAGGCACTCCCCAGTAGGGAGAACATCGACATCTGTGCAGTAACAGAAACCTGGTTTAAGGCTCCTGAGAGCACCCCAGCACTACTAGGCTATAACTCGTACCATACCTTTTGGCCACAGCACCAGGACCAAAACACAAAAGGCAGGGATGTATCCATATTCATCAAGGATACCCACACTTCCAGGTTAGTGGTGTAGCAGAATGCATCAGAGATCATCCATGTACAACTAGCAACGGTCAAAACTGCAATCCAAATTGTAGCTTGCTACAGATCACCCACCATGGCCCAGGACCCCCATTCCGCATTTCTGGAGACACTGGGAAATATGAAGGTCCTACCAAATACCCTAATACTGGGTGATTTCAATTACCCAAACATAAACTGGGAGAACTACTCAAGTACTAACTCCCTTGCCCAATGCTTCCTAGAATTTATAAACTCGAATGCCCTGGACCAATTGGTCAACACCCCCACCAGAGGGAACAACATATTGGACCTGGTCATTACCAACATGAGCGACCGGTGTTCCACACTGGAGGTCAACCCCTCGATGGTTAGATCAGACCATAGACTAATCACTCTGGATCTCCACATTCTGCCCACACCCCCAATCAAGGAAACCACCGTGAAAAACTTTTCAAAAGCTAGCTTCACATTACTTAAGACAGAGGTGGAAAGGTTCACAGACCCCATGCTAAAGAACAATGCTGTCCAAGCTGCTGAAACCTTTACAAAGCACTCCATGAGCATCTGCAGGAATGCATGGATCGTGCTATCCCAAGTAAAACCCAGACTCACTACTCCAAGAAAAGGAAACCAGTTTGGTGGACCCCTGCCATAAACAAGCTATACAACAGAAGGAGGAAACTAGTACAGAAAAGAGTAAAATCCCAAGAAAGAAAGACATCCCTGATCAGAATCAGCAAGAAACTATGATCCCTCATTAAATCATCCAAGGCTAGTTTCGAAAGAAAAAATGCCAATAACTCCAAAGATAACCACAAAGTGTTCTTTAGCTATGTCAAGAACCTAAGTGGAAACTCTCATATCTGCTCTGAGTTATTGCAGAATGGCACAAAATACACTGAACTGACTCATATTGCCAACATTCTGGCAGACAGTTTTAGTGCAAACTTCACCCCCCTCCCCCTCTAAAGAGCCTGTAACCAAACCAAACCAGAAGAATGTAGGGCCCCATCAATCACCGATACATAGGTTAAAACAGCCTTATTCAAAGCCAAAAATAGCTTCAATGGGACCGGACGGTGTCCCAGGCTGTGTCTTATGAGAGCTCCAAAATGAACCAACCCCTCACCTTTTCTTTTATTCTTCTTTTATTTCTGTAAAAGGGAGTGGTTTATCCTTTTTTATTTGTTCCCTTGTTTTATGATTTGTGTTTTCCCCTTAGAAAAGTTACAACAATATTATTATTTAGGTTATTTATTTTTTTTATATTTTCATAAAATATTTTAAAGCCCCCTAGAATATCTTTAATATCTGTTCTTTCTTTTTCATTATTTATGTTTGTTATAATTTCTTTGATATGATTTAGTTTATGCATTTTCTTTGATACAAGATCAAGTTTATGCAAGCTTAAAGGCTTTACTGAATATGCTTGAAATTTAAGTTTTTCCTGTTTTTTTGAAACTTTATGATTTAGAATTTCAACATATGTTTTATATCTAAATGTTTAAGTTCAGATTGACTGATAATGTCATGGGATTTTAGCTTAACTTTAGTGTGTATATTTTGGCCTGCAGTGTACTCAATTCTTTGTCCAGTTCTCTTGTTTTACTAATATACCAGTTTGTAACTCTTCCATTAAGTCTTTACTGAATCCCACTGGACAATATCAAATACTTCACAATTCATGTTTATTTGTAGGAAATGCTTGATCTCATTACCACACCAATTCTTGAATCCTATTATTTTAATAATGTGTGCTCGTAATCTCCTGTGATGTATTTAATTGTCAGTTTTTAAAAGAATATTAAAGATTATAGCATTATGGTTTGATAATGGACATGAAACTACAGAAACTTCTCTGATATGTGATAACAGATTTACTTCACTATTTGTTTGCATTCCATATCTGTATGGGTAATGGGTAAACTGAAGTGAGTTTCTTTTCTGCAGCTCATATATGTCCTTGAAATTCATTAGAGTTACAGAATTCATTAAGTGTTTGACTGAAGATATGATTCTCTGCTTTCTAACTGCAGTACAATCTTTGTCTGATAAAATACAATTGCAATCACCAGCCATTATGACTTTGCCTTTCATGTAATAGGCTACAGTGTCTAAGTAATTATTTGCATCTTTAGCTCCAACCCCTGGAATACGATAAGAGTTCAGCAATGTATATAGTTTTCCGTTCCACTCAATTGTAACAACTCTTAACATACGATTTTTATCAAAATAGGTGTCTTTTACTTTGGCATTACTGGCAATCTCTTCCATAAAATAAGGGTGCATCTTTTAGTTTGAAAGCCAGAACCTGCTAAAACCAAATAATTCTTTAATGAAACTTTATTTGCATCTTTATCAGGTAAATGTATAGAAATACTATTTGAGCTTTACATATTTTGAGGTATTTGAACAGATCCCCCCTCTTTATTGGATTATTCAATCCATTAATGTCAATAGATAACCATGCAAAATCAGGCATTTATTTAAGAGAGAGAAAAAACAAGGTATAATGGAATAACATTAATGTACAGAACGTATATACTTTATAACAATATGAAATCTTCAGCTATGGACAAAAGTTTTGAAACAAAAAAAAATAATAATAACCCTAAAACATTCTACCATGGAATAATGTATGCCTAGTTTGTTGAAAAGGATGAACAAACTACCTCTCAAAATATCCATTAGACTAACAATGCTTTGCTCATGCTCTTTATTTATATTAATGATGCATATTTTAGTATGCATCATCTTAAATCCTGTCATTGAGCTATTATGAATAAGAAAAGTTAAACAGATGATCAGAATCTTTATTATAAACTGACCAAATTGAATATCCCTACAGCCATCTTTCACTGTAACTCATGTTATCTCCCTGGTCTACCATAGGGAGGAAGTCAGTTTTTTTTCTCATATTTATTAATTTATAGGTTAGATGATTTTAATTTTTCTTTCTATTTTATTTACTATGTGTAAAGTTCTTTATAGGAACATACATTCATAAATTAGTACCAGGTTAATGGTCCTTTCGTGTCATTCCAAGATGAGCCAGTTACACTATGTGAGAATCAAAATCTGCACCTTGTGCCTATAAGATGAATGCTTAACCACTATGCCAACCTTTCACCCTTGTATATATATATATATATATATATATATATATACACACACTTTATATATATATATATATATATATATATATATATATATATAATGTGTGTGCGTGTGTATACGGATTCACTTTATAATGTTGAAATACTGAAATCTAGAATTTCAGTATCCTGAGACTATAAAGCCAAACATTCATAAGATCAGAAACCTACAAGTGTAAATTTTAAAATTACGATCTCGAAACAGTGCCTTGTTAAACTGTTTTACCATTCTGTTAGTTAAGGAAGTGAAATCTGGCATACGTAACTCAATAATGGCTGAAGATTGTCTAATGGCACCCAAAACAATAGGAATTGTTTATCAGACTACCAGCTCCCAAAAAGGAAGCTGTCTGTTACTGTTGGATGAATAAGTTCTTAACAGAGAGAAAGTACTCAAAGACAAGATATGTTGGTGCTGCAAGTGGAAACATGCAGAAAAGTGCACAAGTAGGGCTGTCTCTAATTGTTCCAGTTGGACAAAAGTTATTGAAATCTGTGAGACATATTCATGGTGGCGATCCCAGTGAGGTAGAGCGGTATAGAATGTGTGCTGAGTTAAGGCCAAAATCTAAGCTCTCTCATGACACACCTTGTTTAATTGTGGATGACATGTTAGCTTCTACACCTGCTAGTGTCAACACCAAGCTTACCCACACATAAAGCCTTACTACAGCAGGTAGGTAGGGTTTGTTGGAAAGACAGAAGTAGTATCGCAGACTAGAAACTAGAGGATATTAACATGTCTGATTTCCTTACCAAATCAGGAGAATTTATTAGTAAAAGTATGAGTGATTCCACCAATGATACTACTGTGATTTTATTCACTGCAAGTCAAAACCTACTAGATCACAGTACTGCAACTATCTGGTTAATAGATGGGACATTTTTCTATAAAGGGATAATATGTCGGCAATTGTACAGCTTACATGGTCTTGTTAATTATGGAGGATTCCACAAAAGTGTTCCACTTTTGTTTTGTCTTATGAGTAGGCACTGTGTGATGCAGTTGTTAGATGAACATAGCTATGAACTAAATCTGAAGTATTTTTTAAGTGACTTTGAAACTGCTGCTAAGAGAAGTGTTATTTTAAATCTGCAGGGTTTAAATTCCAAAGGATGCCTATTTCATTTCGGGCAAAACATTTGGAGGAAGGTGTAACAGTTAGGAGTAGCTCATATCTAGGAACAAAATCAGAAGCAAATGTTGGTAAAGGCAACACAAAAAACAAAAAGCAAAACCAACACCAGGTGGAGAAAAGTGCCAATAAATATCCAAAGGAGATACGAGTAGTAAAAACTCAGGTTTAATGAATCCAGTAAACGCAAGTGAAACACAATGACACTCGTTTTCGTTACAGAAGTAACTTCATCAGACAACATACCCAGTAGAACTTCCTCTTTATATAGTAATATCAATTAAAATGCCCATTTAAAACAATTAAATCTTAAAGAAACCATAACAATAAATGTATATACTTTAGAAAACATGAAAATAAATAAGAATATATAAATATAAACTATATTTACTAAAAAATTATTTTATAAATACAAAAAAATGTATATATATGTATATAAAATGTATATAATAATTATACATATTGAAAATTTGATATTCACAAGAATATATCAATTTATAAACAAAATACATTTGATAAATCCATCATAGCCTATATATTCATGGTTTTTAATTTTAATATAGGCTTAATGGATATATAGTCGTTTAACCCAGGTTCTTTGTTGGCCTCCAGCATAATTTGCCAAGATGTCTCCCTCTGTTCTAATATTGTCTGCCACGGCCCACCCCTAGGATCCTGTTGGATACTGTCCAACACAAAAAATGAAAATTTTGTATTAGGACATAAATTAGTATGTTTTTAACAGGGCGTTTGTGTTGTTTCCTTTTTGTATATCATATGTATGTTCATAAATTCTACGTTTCAGGGAGCGCTCGGTCTTTCCCACGTAGTATGCCGGGCAGATGGTACACATAGCTAAATACACCACCCTTTGACTGTTGCAGTTGTAATATGCTTTGGCTTTAATAGTTCTATTTCCAGCTGCAAGAAAAACTTGTTCAGCATGCACAATGTATGAACATTGTGCACAAGACCCACATTTAAAAGTACCTTTGTGTGGTCTAGAGGAATGCTGCCGAAAAGGGCCCTTTTCTAAAATATTTTTGATACTATTACCTTTCCGAAAAACTGACCTGAATTTCCTTGCCATGTAAATTGCACAAGTCAGTGACCTCAGAAAATGTTTCCCATTCTCTACAAATAATGTCTCTGATTTTACAGGAATTGGAACTATATTGTGTAATGAAAGCCTTGGTATATTCTGACTGCTTCATTTGCTTGCTAAAAATGTTGTCACTATATCCTGATCCCAAAATAGGCCGAAACCTGTCCTTTCTTTCCTTTTTTACTTGTTCACAAATGTTACATACAAAGTCTCTAGGATAACCCCTATCCTGGAATAAAAGACTTAAATTGTCACACTCAGTCAAGAAATCCTGTTCATTAGATGTCATTCTGGAAATTCTGACATATTGACCTTTGACGATCCCCCTCTTTTGGTGTATAGGGTGTGAACTACCATAATGTATGTAACTGTTGGAGAACGTCGGTTTTCTGTATACAGAAGATTTGAACTGATTATCACTGTCAATACTAAGCGTTACATCCAGGTATTCCACCCTATCCAAAGTGACTTTGTATGTAAATGTGAGAAAATTGGTGGTATTGGTCAAATATTCCATAAATTCTGTGATAAGACTGTCTGGTCCTATCCAAAAAATACAGATATCGTCCAGGAACCTGTAATAGGCAACCCAGTATTTACTGAAAGAACTGTTAAACACATATTTATTTTCCCAGATTGACAGTATTATGTCCGCATAAGTCGGAGCACAATTTGCTCCCATGGCCACTCCAGAGACTTGTTTGTAATATTCCCCTGAAAAGTGAATAAAATTATTATGCAGAACCAGTTCCATTAATTGCAAAATGACAAAATTGTCATTATTGCTAGATATGGGATTAGATGTTAAGGCCTCTTCCAACCATGATAATCCTGTTTCGTGGGGTATAACAGAAAACAGATCCACAATGTCTATAGTCAAAAACTTTAAAGTAGGACTCCACAGTTCAGGAGTAATCTGTCTAAGGAATTCCCATGAATCCTTGAGCATATGGGTAGTTTTAGGCCATAGGCTTTTAAGTTTGTAATCCAAAAATTTAGAAAGTGGAGAAATTTTAGACCCTTGTGCTGCCACTATTGGCCTCATAGGTGGATCCCGTATATTCTTGTGTAGCTCATATCTACAATACGAATATGTAATTTCAGTTGTACGTGAAGTGCCTTGTTGCTCTAGCTTTTGTACCTGAAGATAATGTAAATTCAACATTTCAGACACTGAAAGAAGCATTTCCACCCGAGGGAAAAGATTTACTAAAGTATTTCTCTGATTGGTACCTTATTGGCAAGGTGCGTGAATTCTGGACTGGAACTACCAGTTTCTCTAGGTTTCCCCATATTTTCCTGGTGTCATTCTGGAACATTAATGATCTTAACACACTACATCTGCCATGAACACAGAATAGTGTTGAAGGGTGGCATCAGAGATTAAAATCCCTTTTGGGACATAGAGCAACTGATTTAAGTGTGCTTATTAATGTTTAAGCGAGGGAACAAGACAGAGTAGAAAAACTGTGAGTGCGCATGATTTGCAGAAGTCCTCCCTCCCTGAAAATTCATAATGTTGTCAAATGCCATGTACAGTTTGAAAATGTGTTGAAGAGTAGGAAAACATACAAAACACTGGATTTCCTCATGTCTATTACAAGGCTTTTAAAGATGTAAAGTATCAAAGTTAATTTGTTAAAATGATGTACAAGATGACCAAGTGGGGTCTACTTTATGTTGGACATATAATACTACATTTGTCTTATGTTACTTTAATGGGAGTTTGTTATGAAATTATGAAGACCAGCTGTCACACAAAGCTGGTGTTAGTTTAAGTTGTGTTTGAATTTACATGAAGGGGTATTTCCTCAAGTTATTTATTTTGATGAGAAAAAGGATTCATCTTCATAAGAATAAAGTCATTCTCGCATTTTCGAGATTTTGAATTTTGTTATGCTCGGTATTGTAGAGTTCGGTTATGTAGGATTCGTTAATTTGAATGTTCATTTTGCAATTTCGGCTTTATAGTCTCGGGACACAAACTCAAGATTTCAGTATTTCGAGATTATAAAGTGAATCTACACACACACTTTCCTTATTCTGATCGCTATTTCTGTTTGCATACTATGTCTTGTACTTTTACTATATTACTAGGTTTTATATTTTAGATATAATCCTAGTGTAGAGTATCATACAATAGAACATTTATATTTACCCTTATATGAATAATACTCTTCAATCTAGTACTACTGTAAGAATCAGTCCTATTTTTACTTATATGTTATGTCTAACAGTATCTGAACAAACATCTGAAAGATCTTCCCTTTTAAAATTCAAACTTTCCATAATAAATTATTCTGAAATATTAAGTTTTATCATTAAAAACAGACAATAACAGAAGAACACAAACCTAATTATTTTATCATAAGTGTCATTCTATAGACTAGTATATAAACTACCCTTTTGGTATACTGTAAGCAGTGAGAACTATTTAATTACTGACGGTGGTTTAGAATTAAATTCATTGTCGTTTGATCATTATCTAACTTGTATTCATTGATATTTTAGCATTTGATTCAAAATATTATGATTATGTACTTTTAGACAGGAAAAAGTAACTTGGACACTTCTTAGAATTTTCAAAACTCCTGCAGCATCACAAAAATGCTGATGACTCTAAGCTGCTTCAGGGTGGTCCTCTTGACAAGTGCTTGCAGATGAACAGTTTTATCAGCTACAAGTCACACAAAAACACTCAAGAGTGAATCCAAGCCACTTCTGCATTATACATCAATCCCTCAAACCCTTCCAAACCACTAAAAAACAACAAAAAACATTCAAAGTATGTTAACCACTAAAAAGGTATTGCATTTAAAGAAATAACATTTGTCACGGTCCTACTAAAAAACTACATAGACACCCACAGACATTTGATGACCTTTATTGTAATGAATAATTAAAAAGTAAACATAAAAACTTTATTGTAACACACAAATTCAACTCATTGAAGTAAGATAACTAAACATAAGGGCAGCGTACCTGCTCATCCTTAGATAAGCAGCGTCCCCCACTTGCTCACTTATCGTTATCACAAAGGCAGCATCCCCACTCAACTTAGCATATTACCAATGCAATTCTTCCACACCAAGTCTTCCACCATCAATTCACCATCTCAAATTCCAATTATCCTGCTGAGGGGGAAGATAAGAGGGGGCAAGCCTGTCCATCTTCTCTGCCCCCCAGCCCAAAAGGGCTGCTCCCCCTCACACAATACCCCATTTCACTAAATCCTCCTCCATCAACCCCAAATTAAGTTTAAACAAATCCAGACCAAATACACTGAGATGAACACCGTCCGACCTATGCCATGTGGGATCCCTGCTCTCAAACTCCCAATGCCAGAAAGTATCCACCCCCATTTCTTTCAACTGTTTTGCCAATGTAAAATTAACATACCTCTGAACCCTCTCCAACACAGAATTTTTATTTTCCTCCCTCCAAACTAACATGGGAATAATCTCGGACCAAATCAAAACCACTGATGGATAAAGCCTTCTTAATGCTAACACATCCTCACAAATATGATAAACCAACTGCCTTTTCAGAATTCTGCCCAAATCATTCCTTCCTAAATGGATCAACAGAACATGCAGCAGTCCCCACTGACCCTGTAACATAGTAAATAGCTGCAGTATCCAGCTTCATATCAATCCTCTAAACACCATGCTAGATGACCTTTAGTCCAAAACGATCCAGACCCAAATTCATTCCATTACATCTAATCATCGCACACCTAGATCCCAATATACAAAAGAATGACCCAAGATGATGATCCTTCTCGCTCCTAAAAAAAAAAAAAAAAAAAAAAAAAAAAAAAAAAAAGACCTTAAACCAAAATCTAAAAAGGCATTGGAAGACCAACGTCCCACCCTCTTGATAACTTCGAGCTTCCTCCCTTCACTAAATCTGATGCCCTCCCCATCCGGAAAGAACGGGAAGAAAACTTATCCCATTCTAAACCCATACTAAGAGCCCTCCTCATAATCAAATTCAACTACTCACCCATCAACCATATACCACTTAATGGTGAAAAAACCTTTTCAACCTTATCCCTTTTAACCACCCACAATCTCTTACCCCACACCACAGGACACCTCCTACTTGACTCAACCCCTTTCCAAAACTATTGGTAACCCCCCCTCCTTTCCTGATCCATCTTCGCAGACCTCAGCCTAATATGCACCACCTTGGGCAATATCAACACATCCTCCCACTCCAAGGAACCCAACAACTCAGATACCAGAAATGCCCCATAATGCATCCACACACTTAACGTACTCCACACCACATACTCCTCCAGGCAACCACACACTTTACCTAAACCCTTTAACAACATTCTTAAAATCAACAAATACAACTTTAAAAAAAAACAAAAGATAAAATTTTAAAATACCACCAAGACCACAAATCCAAGTAGTAAGCAATTTTAATGAAGCACTTAGCGTTTCGGCTTGCACAGGCTTCCAAGAGTAAAAACACTACAAAACACTCTACTTAAATACAGTGTATTGCACAAGACAATTAATCAATTAAGCATACAATTTAAATCACATAATTCCAATTGCATTCCTTGTTGAGTCCCTGAGGATCCAAAGTACCATACTTTAAAATCAAGAGGGTTTCTTTATTTATAAGTTTATTTTTTAAGGACACACATTCACCTATACCAACTTGCAATTTACAACCCCTAAGAGAATCAGGATCAGAATTATGTGCTGTCATGAAATGGCTCCCAAGGGGAGAGACTAGTTTTTTTTTTATGTCCCTAATATGTTCCTGTAACCGAACCCTAAAACTCCTATAAGTTTCCCCTATGTAGAACTTATTGCATCCACATCTAAGAACATACAGTAGCCCCTCAGTATTACAACTGTATTCATACCTAGCTGTAAATTTAATACCATTCATATAGGGAAAAAAAACTCACTACATAATGACAGATGGAACAGCCATCACATGGAACAGTGCCCTTATTTGTGCTTAAATTCTGACTAACGTAACCAATTATGTTTACCAGATGTTAATGTACCAGTACTCACAAAGTCAGGTAATATAGAGTTCAAAATTTTATCCCGTAGAAGCATGGGCCACAAACAACGTGCTTTTTTAACTATTTCCTCAGTTATAACATTATAGGTTGTCACTAAGAAAACTTTCTTCTGGTCCCCATTATTTCCAACTGTGTTGGTGCATTTGTTTCCACATATACCAACTTTATATTTCCCACTAGCACGGGCATAACAAGAGTATCTCTGAGGGTTAGAAGAATACCTCATATCCATGATTGTTTGTTTAACTTCCCTAACCAACTGAACATCATAGCCTCTTTTAATAAACATATCTTCTAATTCTGCTATCTCTCTGTCAAAGCTCATATCAAGGCTACAAAGCCTATAAATTCATAAGAATTCATTATAAGGCAGTACCCTGACCAAATCTTTGGGGTGACAACTACTCCCATATAAAATACATTTCTATGTTCAAATTTCCTCTGGAGACTGGTTGTAAATCTATCTAAGCCAATATCCAGAAAATTTAATTGTGTGCCAAGCTGTATGCCATCAAAACTTAAGCCCATAGTATTAGATTGTAAGTCATCAACAAACCTAAGGGCTTCTGTCTGGCTTCCTTGACATAAAAAAATAAGACCATCAATAAATCTAAAATGTAAAATAAGTTTTGATCTAAAAAAAATCATGTCTATAAACAAAATTATCTTTAAGTTTAGCCATAACTAAATTGGCATACATGGGGGCGAAAGCCACCCCAATAGCAGTGCCCTGTTATTGCTGAAAAATGTCTCCATTAAACATGAAAACAATATTTTTCAAACAAAACATAAGTAAATCTATCAAAACATAAGACATGGGTGAGTTAACCAAGAAATGGAATAAGGCCTGAATCGCTATTTCATGTTTAATGTTAGTATAAAGACTTTTGACATCCAGTCAGACCCAAAACATATTCATATTTCAAACTTTCCCTTTTATTTTGTTCAAAAAATCCTGGCTATCCCTAATATAAGAGGCTGTAATTACATATTTCTTTAGATGTTCATGTAGCAGCACACACTGGCCATCTCCTCTCCATAGCAGGACCTTCAACTCTACCCCAACCTTTCAGTACTTGACCCACCAACCATGACCTAGTACAATCCTCTTATCTGGCTCACCAAGTAAACGCTCCAATAGCTGCCAATGCCACCCGCACCATACAAACTGACTTACCCTGATCCCTCAACAGGGCTAAATAATGCAACAAACTCTCTGACAACTCCCACTCATCAACCAGTAACTGACTTAGAAAACAAAATTGGACAATGCTATCCTGTAAGCTCTCCTCATAGATACTGCACAAGACAGTTTCACCAACCTGCAGATTACTGCTTGCCAATATGCCAAATCTCATCTGGAATGACAGAGCGATGTAATGCTGCTGTTGGAGCCACCTGCTGAAATCTGCAAAACTGAAAAAAAGACAAGCTATCTCGTTCCTAACCCCAGACGCATGCATCCCCAAAAACTCCTGCATAGCCACCTGTGCCCCTTCTCTACTTTCACTCACCAACAAAAAATCATCTAAATAGTGAACTGCTTGCTGATCCTCTACCCTACATTGTCATATCCAATGCAGTGCTGAGTTAAACTTCTCAAAAGATATACATGCCACTGCACATCCCATAGGCATGGCAGTGTCAAGATAAAAAGCATCATCCACCACCATGCCCAATAAAGTCCAATCCTCCTCCCGCATGAGCAACAACTGAAAAGCCAACTCAGTATCTACTTTAACCAGCCAAGGATCCTCAAATATCTGAATTATTCAGACCGCATTGACCAAGGATGAGTACATTACTTTAACCTCCCCACCAGGGATGAAATCATTAAGACTTCCCTTCGGGGTATGACAAATGATGGATTAAACTAAACTCACCCTGCTTTATTCTTAGGAATCAACCCTAGTGATGACACTTTAAATTCAGGAAAAGGGGACCAATCAAATAGGCCCAACAATCGCCCCGACTGACACTCCTTCTCAATCAAAGCTCATAAAACCTCCTCCCTCCCGCTCACAGACTTCAAATTTTTTCTCAGCATACCATCACCCAGCGAATAATGTGCCATAATATCCTTCAAAACCTGAACCTTAATAGCTGAATGGGTCCCCTGGTCACCCCCTACTTCCACGAAAAGACCCTCCCCCCATGGCCCCAAAAATTAACCCGGCCATGTACCCCATGCAACACAATGGGAGGACTACTCCAACCACTTGAACCCATTAAATAAGATGCCTGACCAGCAAACCTACCCCCACCACATTGTGTAGTTGGATGTATGGCCATGCACTTAGAACAAGCTTGAGAAAAATCAGTAACCTACCAATGAACACCTCCCTGTATTAAATGCCCGGCAACTCCTTCAGTTGGCTGAGCTATCCTATTCCCCAGTCCAAAAGTGTCCATCATGGTAGAAGGCCAAATATCTGGATATCTGCCTTCCCATTGCATATATTTGTTGACTGCCTTCCATTTACAAAACTTCTGGTCATACCAAAACCATGCATTACCAGGCCATATTCTCTGAGCCTCCATTATAGTCAAAAAATAGGCCAAGAGCAGATGGGCCAATGAAGTATCCCTCTCCAAACACACCACCATGTAGTATATAAAACATAGAACCCAATTATCCCATGACCTAGGCCAGAACCTACCCACCCACTTGTGACCTACAGCTGCCAATGCCGCCAAAAGATCCTTTCCATTAGCCGACTCTGCTTCCATCAGACATTGAACCCCATCCGCATCAATCATCTCAAAAATATCAATAAATTCCCCTGCCCAAATCTTCTCCTTTACTACCAACGATATGTGAGGGGTCAATAAAATTGGTGCTCCCTCCTGTCGTAGTGCCTGTGTTGCTAACCAATCCTCCAGGCCTCAAATACTCCTCTAATAATGAAAGGGTATTATCAAAACCCCAATCACAATCAGATAGAGCCTCCAAACCCCTCCCTGATGCAGCACCTTGAACACTCCCACTAAGCCCTGCCTCACTCCCCGTAACTGCACCTACCACCTTTGTCTCACCCAGACCTGGAGAATGATTACCTGCCAATGATGACACAGCTGCCACTGACGTCTCGACCTCCAGTGTACTCTCTTCTGTTGCCGTCTGCCTGGCTCTCTTGGCTCTCGATGTCTGAGTTCCAGTACCTGTCTGCCGCTTTCTTAGAGTATTCAGACCCTGTGTACTCACTGTTGGAACCTCATGAGGAATCTGTCTAAATATGTCTTCAGCTTGGGCCACAATACTGGCCCGCTTCTGCTATGATTGCCACTCACCCTAAAGAAAAGAAAGAATGTTAAGGCAGGCAATAAATAAAGCAGTATTAGAGTTAACCAACAACATCACTTTAAATCCAGGAATAGTTAACCTAAACACTACTGCCAGCCCCTCCAATAACTAATAGCAGCAGCCAAAATCACCATACCTGCCTAATGACAAAACCAGAAATTATACATTACAAGCAGAGCAACCGTACCACTATACCATCTGCTCTGACAATCCCTTAACCTTACGGTCACTGCCTATACCATGACCCCTTAACGTAATCATCCACTTAGCTCACTCCCTAATCTTAATACCAATCATCCCACCCAAATCTCCAACCTAGACATTGACCTGCCAGAATACAGCACTGTCTGATTTAATTTACCTTCCCCCAGCATTCAGTTGTCTCCCACAACACCCCGCCCCTATCCCAAAGTCTGCAGTTGCCACCGTTATCTATCTCTCCAAACCCATGCATAACAAATTGGGCTAAACCTGTACTTTGTTTATTAAAAAAAAAAAAAAATGCAGAAAAATGTTCAAACCCCATCTGCCAACATATACTTTCTATTACCTCTGTGCACGGAGAGACTGTTCATAACTTCTGGTGACACCCCCCCCCCCCAGTAGGTGCCACAAATTAAACCATGCCTAGACCTTATCTGCAATGTAAATGCACCCAGACTACTACCCTCCCTACCACTGGGATCGAAGTAGTCTGGCCACTGACCCTACCCATACCTCTCTAAACTTCTCTCCCTACCAGGTGTAATATTTTATTTACTTTTTATAATTATTATTATTTTTTTAAATGAAGCAGTCTTTGTGACTGAATTGTACATACAAAAGCCCACACTGACGAGAAGCTCCCATTGCCAGCTCCTCCATCAGCAACTCCCACTCTGACACCAGGGAATTCCACTAACTCCACCAACGAACAGCAGTGGTAGCTGTAAAAACTTTCAGGAGACTCTGACCCCGCCTAGCACCCAGGAAACTAGTCTCCATTCAAACTCCTGCTGTAAGTTATGCTTCAACGGCCTGCCTACCCACTGCACATGCATCTGCCATGACCCTGGCACTCCTACCCACGAAAATGCCACTGCCACCACTGTGCCTCCCCCAAGGCAAGCAAATAACCAAACAAGGAATTAAGAGGATGACAATAAACCCACTCTATCTCACTAATAAGCCATATCACCTGAACATGGGCACCTAACAATAACAACTCCCACCCTACCTACCGAAAGAGCCTTACAGCAGAGATTGATCACCCTCTCACCATCTGCACCATGCAAAACCTGACTGACTCGCCACAACGGACTTCAAAGATCACACACACTCAAACAACCCACAGTAAGTAATTAGCCCTATACTAGACCGCATCGTCCACCAACAAGCAAGTAGCACAGTCACTCCCCTCACATGCAGTCTTAATGCTTCCTTCCTTCTTTGACCATGCATACAACACCCATTCACTCTCTCCTTTTTTATTTTTAATAATGAAGAACTATCCTCCCCTATCCCTCGGTGCAATCCTTCACCGCAAATCCCAATTTAAAGAGATGGAGAAAGAGGAGAAAAAAAATTTATTGCACATATGTCCCCAGGAATAAAATAGTACTCACCCGTATGCTAAGAAACCAACCAAGGCCTACCTTTACGCACCTCAGGTCGTCAAGACATGATCTTGCTTCAACAAGATCACATCAAATGCACTTCCCACCACTAATTCCCCCTTCAAAACCCTTAAGACCCACCCATTAGTCATACCTCACTTCCTCCCTCATCTTCACAGCTTAAGTAACCCTTTCCTAACTACCCCCTACCCACACGTAACTTATCCTACCCTACACTTCCTACACCCACACTCCCCCCCACCAAATTCATACTGAAGCTGTCCCATGACAGCTTTGTCAGTTCCAAACTTCATTTAATTATTCAGTAATCACTATTTATGTTTGATGTTTAATATAAAGCAGGCTGTCATTTTTAAAGGAGACGCTGTGTATAAACTTGCATTAAAAGAATAAAAGCTGTGTGTGATCCAGGTTTGACTTGTAAATGTGTGAATATTACTATAATTATTTGCTAACATCCCAATAATAACTTTTATATATATAAGAAACTATATTTTTCTACTTTTGTTTATAACATAACTTTCCTGGGTGCTACTGCATGTCAAGTATACTGTCTGTAGTAAGTATTCAGACCTATGTAATAACAGACACTGGTTTAGAATGCAATTCACTGTCTTTTGATTATTATCTAACCTGTATTCTTTGACATCTTAGCATATGATTCAACTATATTTACTTTTAGAGAGAAGGGAATGACCTGGACATTTCTTAGGAATTTTCAGAACTCCAGCAGCATCACAAAAGTGCTCATGATTCTGTTAGTTTAAGCTGGTCTTCATGATAAGGGCTTGAAACTGACCAGTCCATCAGTTAGAATTAACAACATTTTTAAGTGAATCCAAGCCTCCTCCACACCAAACATCAATCCCTCAAACAACTCCAAACCACCAAAAAAAAAAAATCTCAATATACCAACCACTAAAAATCCATAAAAAAATGGCAGTGCCCTTTGTGGCATTGGCTGTGCCAGGTCCTCAGAGAGATATGCTTAATCTGTCAAAAAAACACAAGTCCAACCAACACCATCCCAGTAATACGTTTAATGTGATCTGGTACCTCGGCCTTTCGCCTTCAAAGGATATGCTTAATCTGTCTTCTTTTTCACACAAAACTTCAAGAAAATCCTTTTCTGGGATTTTAAGTGGAAGTGCATTAACTAACAACAGACAAACGCTTCTGGAAATTATGCAGTTAACAGTTTCATGCTGCTGGTGGGACTTCCTGCAGTCATGTAGAGTTCCTGGGACCTACTATACTCACAGAAATATTGCAGCTCTGTATTTTTGCTAAGCATGCTTTAAAGTGCCTAAAACGTGAGACAGAAGGTTCTGGAACACTCAGGACAAGACAGAAGAGTAAAAGATGGCAGGGAACCAGAAAAAGGGCTGCAGGGCTAGAATTGCTGCAAAGCTGTAATGTAATCCTCACAGGCCTGCTCTGCCTTCAATAATGCTAGCAAATGCACGCTTGCTGGACAGTAGAATGGATGACCCGAGGTTGGAACTCTACAGCAAAAATAAGGTGAGATATACCTTGAGATGTGGCTGCATAACAAGATCAATGATGGTGCTGTTAGTATAGAAGGTCTCACACACGGTCATGCAGACAGATGGAAAGGACAAGGGAGGTGGAGCCTTCATCTATGTGAATGAAAGGTGATGTAAAAACTGTGAGATTGTTCAGTCACATTGCTCTGATACTCTAAAGTTCCTGTACTTAAAATGCAGACTCTTTTATGTACCTAGAGAGCTAAATAGAATACATATAACAGTGGTATACATTCCACCCAGTGCAAAGACTGAGACCTTGAGCAATCTTTATAACTCGATCTGTGAGCTGCAGAGGAAAAACTCGGACTTTGCACATGTGGGTGTTAGTGATTTTAATCAAACAGATCTGAGACAGATACTACCCCACTACTATCAATTTGTAGATTTTACTTCAAGGGGTGTAAACATTCTGGACAAGGCATATTCCAACATCAAATGTGCCTACAGAGAAATACAACAACCTAACTAAGGAAGCTCTGATCATCTTACCATCATGCTTCTACCAGCCTACAAATCTGCTCTGATCAGAGAAAAGTCCACAGTTAAGCAGATCAAGGTCTGGCATGAGGGGGCTTTGAAATTTTTCCAAACCTGCTTTGATAGCACCTGCTGGGACATTTTCAAAGAGGCAGCTATGTCAGATGAGCAGGTGAATACAGATGATTACATGGAAGCAGTAATAGATTGTATCACTAAGTGTATTGATGCTGTATCTGACATCAAAAGCATCACAATCAGAGCAAATCAAAAGCCATGGCTCAACAACAAAGTCTATGATCTCCTGAAGGCAAGAAATGCAGCACTCAGGGCTAAGGACAAGGTGGGTCTCAGTGAAGCTAGAAAAAAAAAACTAAAAAAGGACATTAAAGAGGCCAAGAGGGAATATGAAAATAAATTACAAAGTCAGTTTACAGACATGAGGGATACCAGGAGTCTCTGGCAAGGGATACAACAGATTACTGACTACAAACTCAGGTCAGCTCAGTGTGAAGACAACTCTGACTTCCTGGACAGGTTGAACTCCTCTTTTGGCAGATTTGAAGAGAACAATGTGGCTGCTACAAGGCTACCTATTGACCAGGAGGAGGGGGTGCTCAGCCTTAACTCCAATGAAGTGAGATCTCAGCTTAATAAAGTGAACCCCAGCAAGGTTGTTGGTCCTGATCAAATGCTGGGCAAAGTACTTAAAGGCTATGCAGACCAACTATGCTCAGGAGTAACTGATATTTTCAGCACCTCCCCTATTCTTGGTAAAGTTCCCGCTCACTTCAAGGTGACGAATACTGTCCCTCTCCCTAAAAAGATAATACAGCCTACCTGTTAATTACAGATTGGCTGCACTAACTTCAAATAATATTAAATGCTTCGAGATGCTAGTTAAATGGCATCTGTTGGCAAACCTTCCATCCACCTTCGACCCTGTACAGTTTGCTTATCAGGCTAACAGATCCATTGCAGGTACTGTTTCAATGGCACTCTACCTCTCACTTGATCATCTGGAGGGAAGAAACAACGTCAGGCTGTTTACTGACTTCAGTACATCATTCAATACAGTGGTTCCAATGCAGCTTTCTAACAAGCTTTTACATCCTGGAGTTAGCAAGCTCATGTCCAACTAGATCCTCAACTTCTTGATGAGCAGACTGCAGAAAACATGTGTGGGCAGTAACACCTCGGGATGCATAATACTCAATACTGGTGTTCCTCAGGGTTGTGTACTAAGCCCTCTGTTGTTCACAATCATCAGACATGACTGTTCTGCAAAATACAACACCAATCCCATCATTAAGTTTGCAGATGATACTATGGTTTTGGGCCTCATCAAAGGGGAGGATGAAAGAGCTTACAGAGACGAGATCTACTTATTGATTGACTGGTGTGCTAACAACAACCTTGACCTGAATGTCAGTAAAACAAAATAAATCATAGACTTCAGGAAAAGGTCAACAACACACTCACCACTCATGATAAATGGTGAAGAGGTGGAAAAGGTCAAACTTTAGGGGTGCACATTTCACAGGTGCTCTCTTGGAATGTAAAAGCTAAACAGTTCATCAAAAAAGCACACCAATGTCTCCACTTTCTCAGGAGGCTCAAAAAAAGCAATGTTCCCACCTACTGTTCTTACCGCATTCTACAGAGGAGCAGTTGAGAGCATTCTCACCAGTACCTTCAGAGTTTGGTTTGGGAACAGTACAACAGCTGAAAGAAAGAATCGACAGAGAGTGCTGCTAGTTGTCAGAAATCAAGGGCACCAATTTACCATCAATCTAGGATCTCTTTGCAGCAAGAAGCATTAAATGTGCATCCAAAATATTTTCTGACCCCTCTCACCCTGCACATGGCTAGCTTACACAACCGTCTTTGGGTAAGAGATATTGGAGTATCTGCTGCAGGAACACCAAAGACTTAAACAGCTTCTACTCAACAGTGTTGAGACTTATAAACTCTGATACCAGCCACCTATTAGTCAGTTATTCACAATACGTAGCTCAGTTGAAAAGCGTGCAATACCTTTTTTTATTCTTTGATGTAGCATTATATTTTCCTATTCATGTACAATTGCCAGCTATTTGTTTGATGCAGCTGAACAAAGGAGGGCAATCTTTGCAAGTGCAGTCCTACTCTGTCTTGCTATGTACAATGTTCTTGTTATGACTGAGGGTGGAATTGTGTGCTTTTGCTCTTATTGGTTATCTTTTTTTAATTGAAATGTTATACTGTTGTTCTTGTTATCCTTCATTCCTATGTACTCTCTGGTGAGTTGATACTCAAAATTTCATTTAGGCTATGCTTGTGTAGTCCTAAATGATAAAGTTTACTTTAAGAAATAAAATGTAATGATTCAGTAAGCATTGTTTTATGAGATGTTTAAGACTGCCATTTTTAAAGGAGACATAGCATATAAACTGCATTAAACGAATGACAGTTATGTGTTATCAAGGCTTAACTTGTAAAACGTCAATGTTACCGTATTTTATATTCCAATAGTAACTTTTATAGATGTAAAAAGCTATATTTGTATACTTTGTTTATAACATAGCATGTCTTTCCTGGGTGCTATTGCATGTCATGTATAATGTCAGTAGCACACTACTAGATTACTTTAAAAATTCAACTTAACATGCATATTTAGTGTCATTTGTTGCATCTGGTGTTATATTTATTAGTGCATTACTCAACTATGCAAAGATATCAGAAAGTCTGCCACCTAACATAAGTTTGATCATAATAATGATTAACTTTTAAGAAATTGAATAGTTTAACCATTTAAACTATAAATGCAAATAAGGGGCTTTAATTTCATATATAGCTAAAATAATCAAACTCTTACAATTTTAAAAAGAGAACTATTCAACATTTGAAGTAGGGAAATAAATATATAATGATTTACCTTGTAAAAAGTAATATATAGCACCTGTCAAACATTTCATTAAGTTAATAAGAATTCATATCCATGAAATACACTGATTTTCATTTCTCCTTCAGTTTTTTACTGTTTTTGTCTCTTATTAACCATCTCTGGCTGCATTTCTCTTCAAAGAAGATGACAGATTCATGTCCATTTCTTCTTTTTTGTTTCTACAATTGTATTTTTCTGTATAAAGTCCTTTGTATCTTCCAAGACATTAAAAATCTTCTTTCCTTCAGGAAAGTAAATCCTTATTTTTGCTGGAAACAAGATTTGTGCTTTAAAATTGTTTTTCTTTAAGCCTCTAACAAGTGGCATGCATGCTTTTCTCTTTGACATCACTAATGTTGAATAGTCATTGCCAAATCTTACAGTATTTTCTTTAATTTTAACTGGACAATTAGTCCATGCATCTTTTAAGATTCAATCCTTATCTTGACTTGAGAAAAATCTTATGATCACTGACCTTGGTTAAGGTGGGTTTTTCTTTAACAATGAGTAAAAAAAGTTATCTATGTGCCCTTTTGATGCCAAAAGAAAAAGTTTCAGGCAGGTTCAAAGTTTTAGGCAGCCAGGTATTAAGGAAATGAATTGATCTCTACTTTTTCAGGAATCACATAAATCCTGATGTTAGTTCTTCTAGATCTGTTCTCTAAGTCTTCTATTTTTCCCCAGAATAAGTTGTTTTGTTTCAGAAGAAATTCAGTGTTATTCTCATTTTCAAGTGATCTTCCATCAAAATCAGACATTGCCTCTTCTATACTCTAGATTTCTGATGACGGTTGTTTGAGATTCACTCATCAGCACTTCAACTTGCTTTTTACATTCCTCTTTAAAACTGTCCCTTTAGCTTTCTACTATCTTTACAGAGAACTCATTGATGTTACTTAGTATAGCCTATAGGTCTTTTTCCATTGTACTGTCCTTACACTGAGGTTAGAGTGGCCGACTGTGAGACAATTAGTTCTTTCTAGTTTTCCTGACCCCCCCCCCCCAAAAAAAAAAAAGAGAGTTTCAAGCTTGTTATTTTTGTAGTAAATCATTCAGCAGATGTTCAACTATAAAATCCATCAAGTTTTGAAATGTTCTATTTCTGTTTTTTTTTTTAAATCATGTCAGAGATGTTAAAATAAAGCAGAGCTAAAAACAGTGCTGTTAACTGCTCATCATCTTGGCCATCCCCCCATGTGCTCCTTTTCTCTATTACCCTTACTTTAAGATTTTGATATTCTCTACAGAAATGTTTCTCATATTACCATGTATTTTTGAATTGATTTTAAAAGAAATTACAAATTATGCAGCACACCTGGGTCATACACTTTTATGGTAGTATCTTTTCGATGCTGTGGGGTAATGTGTCAAAGAACTTTACATTAATTCAGTAGCACTATTTTTTAACATACTTGGCATAGCATAACTTTTATCCCAGTTATCCTCTTAGCATACCTTTCAGTGGTCCTGATTTTTGTCACATATTTTTGATCCATTCCTCATAAAATTTGTAGTTTTCTAGCAAATCATTTAGAATTGAAGCCAGTAAATAATGACACACATATGCTTTTCAGATTTAATATCTTTTGGAAAATACACATGAATGCAAAGCTTGTTATTCTAACTTTCCAGCATTAATATTAAAAATTTGTCCTGATTCTGGACTTGTGTCCAGATTTTTAAACTTACAGATTGAGAGGAATGGTGCTCAGTATGAATTCTAAACAGCTTGCTTTGCCTCAGGAAAAGTTACCTTTACGTCTATTACTGTGTATTAGCTTTGATTTAGGTCAAAGTTCCACATACAGTCTTACAATGGATTTCAAAATACTATTTTATGTACAAAGACAACTACATAAACATGCACATATACAAACATTTACAAATATGCATATAAATTATTACTTCTATAAATGTATGATGCGAGTATATTTTAGTTAAGTGACTTTAGGTGTAGTTGTAATATTTAACTATTTAAATGTTGGCAAAACTCAAACATATTTCTATTAACAAATAAGTGTCAAAGAAAAAAAAGAAAGGTAAAATGTCTAACAGACATTTTTTTGAAATGTATAGGACCTAATCTCATGTTTGTACTTTGCATCCCAGAGGGACAATATGAGTAGTGCAGAGAAAGACATGCTCAGGTACACCGAGAAAAACTGCTTCCCCCATTGTTTAGCAAGGCATGCTAAAAGTTCATTTTGCTGTCATATGTTCCATGTGTATAGTGAGTGAGTGAGTGAGTACATGACAAACTGTGCATTGAGAATGACATAATTCACATTGCAATATTTTTGTAATATTTAACAAAACATTATACAATCATATTCTGATCTCAGCTGTTGACTGCAATTCTAGCCTAACAGATTGCAAATGTGGGTTGCAACAAGATAATCCAACTCAATGTTTCCTGATGAGTATTGTTTTTAACTAGAGTTAGGATTGAATAGAGTATCTGCAGTTCAATGTATGCTACAGCCAAGCCACTGGATGAATTTTTGAAGTCTGTTAGTCTAGATATTTGTAGATTAAAAATGCTTGGATTTTATTATTCCATTACTATTAGGTATTTAGGACACATGGTGTGTTTGCTTCCATGTAGTATTTATGTTGAGATTACCATTTTTTATGTCAGTAGAAAAGACTTGTGTTAGTATTATTTTCACGTGGTGGTAATATTTAGCTGACGAATTAGATCATTTGAAATGTTGGAACCTGCTAGAATGAGTCTTGAAATGTGGAAATTGAATGGCCCAAAGATCAGACTTGCATATTTTAAGTCCAAGATGCCATTTCTCAGAATATCCCCCTTTCTCTGAGGTATGGCAATCTTGGAGTTGGTATATACAAGTTCAGGGGGTGGGTGGGGGACTTGCTGTCCCTGTAAAAAGAAGTTTAAAGGAATAGAGCAATTTTTGAAATTCTCTCTTCTTTGGTCATTTTTTGGGGAGGGGTTTGGTTTGTCTACACTCAGCCAGCATTTCAACTGTCAACATTTCAATAGAGAGCCAACAAATACAACTTTATTTTCCAAAATCTTTCTCTCATTCTTTGTTTTTAATATTCTTTGACTGAGCTGTGTAATGCTGATGCCCTTATGATAGAAGGCAACAGGATAACCTTAAGCCCAAATCTGATGCTCACAAGACAGGGTATTATCGACAAGCACATCTAAATTTGTTAAAAAGTGCCTTATTAGAGTATTTTGTCAAATATATGATCAGGTTTATAAAAGTGAAATATACTACAGTTTTTTTTTCACATTTAATTTGAGGCCATTACCTTGAACCAGGGGATAACTTATTTTAACTTTTGTTGTTGCAATTGTGAGCCAGTAGAACATCAAAGACCACCACCAAATTTATAGACCTCTGTGAACTTGGATAACTATAGTAATGGAATGCTGCCAAAATGTCTGAAAAATAGATACCAAATAAGAAAGCCTAACACCAAGTCCTGTGGTACATCACTAGTAACTGTGGACAGTATTACTGTGGACCATCTCCAGCACATTACTGGGTACTGGTTTTAAATTCCCGATAAGTTAAAGAAATATAGTTCAAACTTTGTGATAACTGTATGAAGGCCCAAAAGCCTAGTAATACATATAATATGGTACAGTGAAAAGGCTAATCAGCCCACCTACAAGTCTAAGAAGCTGTAAAGGTAGTTAATGATTCCATTGCAACAGTGTTGTATTGCTATTTTTAGTTTTGGAGGCAATTTGAAGTTTATATTAAATTTTGAGAATTCTAATGGTCTGTTAACCTTTTTATTAGTCTATTTAAATGTGCTTATAAGACCGATAGAGTGAGACCTCTTTAAACATTAACTAATTTCACTGTCTTGCTGCATAATTTGTTTATATGAGTATTCCAATGCAGTAGCTTGTTTTTAAAATGTTCCTCATATTTGGTGCAGATATGGACTGTCTTATCAATGCATCTATTTAAGTGAATACAAAAGTCAGATGCATAGGTAATAGCTTCTGCAATGGAATTCATCAGAGGAAGGTTAAAACAGAATTAATTTATGTCATCAAGTAACTGAAAAAGTTTGCTTTTAAGAAGTCCCTAAACACCAAGATATTTGAAGAGGCAGTATCACCAGTTTGAAAGGAAAATACCACTGGTCTGATTTAAGAAAGGAATGATATATATGGAGATGGTGCAAGAAATGGCCATCATTGTGAGGGCAAGATCAGGAGTATTTGTGCCCCTGAAAGGATGTTTTGTGCAAAGGAGTTTACATTTATAATGTCAAAAAAGACATCCCTTAAATGCTAGATTATACAGTTTAAAAGAAAACATCTGAGACAGATAGTAACCCTTTTGTTACATAACATTTGTTTTATTTACTGTATGTTTGAGACTTGCCTGATACACTTGCACAACAATTAGGAAAATGTCCTTCCCTCAAGTAGGGTTAATGCAGACCTAACCAAGTGAACATCCCATAAAATATTTTTTTTCCACAAGTGGCATTTTCCAAGAGATCTATTTAGAGTGCCAAGTTTTGCCAAAGAAAGGGTCTATGGATTCTGATTCAGTGACAGAACACAATATTTTCTTTTGAAAAGGATGCAAATTAGTGAATATCAAATGCAGCGCAAGTCATTCTACTACAAAAATTCATGTGTGTTTTACAATTATAAAGACCTGAAGAAAAAAATAAAATCAGTTTTGATGAATCATGGTAGTCATATGATGTTCTAATGGTCTTGTTATTGCATGACATCAATCTAAAATTGTATTTTTTTTTCTGATTTACATCAAAAAAGTCACCACAATGGTGGGTCCCTGAGAAAATTGGTGACTTTCAAATAAAACATGATCTAGATAAATAGCATGTTGAAGCAGCTTTATTACACACTTAGCTGCTGTATAATGTTTAGTTATAGATAAATGTTAAGGAGGATAGCACAATGTAATGTAATAGTAATATTGTTGGAAAAAATGGGTTTCTGTACTATTAATTATCTTGGTTCGACTGCTCAAAATGCCAGCATACATATTTTGCTACCTTACTGAATAATGCATTAAAATAATTAATGAGAAATAGTACACTAAACATATAATTTAACTAAGAACAGCTGAGAGCTATTAAAGCAATTACAAGAGCTTTGGAAAGAAGTAATTAAACATTCTGGTATGTGTGCAAACATACTGCTAAAGACAGATCAATATTATGTGGAAACATGGTGTATATATTAAGTGTTGATACATATTATAAATGTTTACCTTACAGCTCTGATAAGAAATTTGAACACAAACTAAAATGACTAAAAGATGGCATTCTGCATGAAATTTCAGTTTTAGAAAGTTAATGCACTCTACTCTTTGCAGGTTCTGCATTTTGAGAAGTAGCAGTAACAGTAAGATTTTAAACATAAACAAAACAAAACAAAAAAACTATGTTGGACTGCTTTAAAATGTTATTGGTTAAGCAGTGAATCAATATTAACATAGGAAACCTGGTTGCTGTCAACGACCAGTTAAGCAATGTTCAGAATGCTGCAGGTCATGGGGTGCTTTGACTGATGGCTTAAATGCTGAAACTGGTTAGGGCAAACAAGTGCTGCATTAGGAATGTTGCTGTTTTGAGTTGTGACTTCTCAATTTTCTTCATCTGTTTAAGGTCTGCTTGGGTATACGTTTATTAAACATACGATTGCTCATAGTAAATCCACAAACCCACCATAAATATATATAAAACTAGATGTGTATGTTTTTAGTAGATCAGCATGCAATATATTTGCAAAAAAAGAAAAACAAATTAAAAATAAATCAGCACTAATATGTGCATGCAATAAGAAAATTGTGGAATGCATGAAACTGAAACCATGATTTTTGTAGATCAACAAGCCCACCACCACACTCTTTATGTGGGTCGGAGGCTGCAACCCACATACCCTCTGCTACACAAGTGTACCATTTTCTAGTTTGCATGGAAAAGACAATTCCATAACCATGGTATGATAGGGATCTAACAACAATGTTGATCATCTTTCCTGTTGATCAAGTTAAGCAGTCAGGAAACATTTTGACTTAAGCAACAGCTGACCAGTTTAAACAGATGATTATATTATCTCTCTCTATTATATATATATATATATATATATATATATATATATATATATATATTTACACACATACACACACACACACACAGGTTCATAGGTTGGTACTAAGCTATCATCCCTAGGGCCTACACAAGCCTAGCCATATCAATTCCCTGGTTATTTCTTCCCAGAATATTTACTTCCCTGGTCTCCTGTCCAGCAGGGTGACTGACGTGATCCACAGGTTGAATTTCCTATCTCCCATCCAATCATCAAGGTTCCTTTTGAAGAGGGCCAAAGAGGCGCTCAGCTTGACATGTATGGGCAGTCTAATCCAGAGTATGGGGAATCTCTGGGTCAGGTACCTATCTCTCCAGCATGTTTTATTCATTGTGATGACCAGATTTAGATCCCTGGAGCATGTACCTCTGAGCGATTGGGATTTCTTTTAAGTGTAGCATGTCCAACAACACTGGGTTTAACATGGCCTTGTATGTTAAGCAGAGATAACCTCTGAGTAGGCGATATGCGACAGAGTATAGCTGGAGATTTTTTAGATGGTCAGCATAGGACATCTGCTTTAGGCCTGTGAATCTTTTAGTGAGGTATTTCTGTGGCCTTTCCAATAGTTGCAGATGTCTTGTGAGGTGCATACCAAATGGGGCGTTGTACTCTATAATGGGTCTAATGAAGGATGAGTATAGTGGGACAATGACCTCCCTTTTAATGGATGAATAGCCCTTAGTGATGAGGTGTGCCATATAGGATTTCCTGACTGTTGTGGCTATGTGGTTATCAAATGTGAGACCACTGTCCACCTGTGTCCCTAAGATCCTTATCACACTGTGTTTAATGTACTGCCACTTATGTGGTAATTCATGGGTAAATGTTTTTTCCCAAAGGGGATAACTATACACTTCTTGGCATTGAGCTTGAGCCCATGGCTCTGGCACCAAGCATCTGTTTCTGTAAGCCCCTTTTGTAGAATATCCACAACATTTGGGGATTCAATAATGGCTGCCAGTTTGCAGTCATCTGCAAACTTTGTTAGCCAGAGTCCCTTACTGCTGGCCTGTACTTCAGAGAAGTAGATGCCAAACAAGAGCGGTCCCAGGACTGAACCCTGAGGTACTCCGCTTGTCACTTGTCTGGAGCTGGATTTTGAGTCAGCTACCTTTACAGTGTAGGTTCTGTCAGTAAGCCATTTGGCAACCCATCGAGTGATGCAGGGATTAATGCCCAGCTTAGTAAGTTTATCTATGATTCCAGAGTGGGGGATGGTGTCGAAGGCCTCGGCGAGGTCCAGATAGGCTGTGTGACCAACTTACCCTCGTCCACGGCTCTGGAGACTGATTCAAAGAGGTCAATCAGGTTGAGGAGACAAGATCAGCCCTTAGGAAACCAAACTGGGTGGGGTCCAGTGTTTGAAGGTTGCCAATGTCTTTGTTTATAAGTTCCATGAACATGGCTTTGCAGATCAGGCTCATCAGACTGATGGGATGATAGTTCCCGGGATCCAATGTGGATCCACCCTTGTGGAGTGGGATAACTGTAACTGTGCGCCACTCACTGGGCATGAAGCCTGAGGTGAGACTATGATTGACCATGACACTTAGGTGGGGTGCCAGTTCATTTTGTAGTTCATGTAGTACACTGCCCGGGATGTCGTCTGGTCCCATGGATGCTGTATGCTTAGCTTTGAGAGTGCATTTTTTACCTGTGTGGCCATGAGTACCAGAATTTGGCAATCTTTTGGTATTGAGATGGGCCCTTTAGTGGGTGAGAGGGGGGGGCAAAGTTGGCACTGAATCAATCTGCCAGGATATTGGCAATATCCTTGGGATCAGTATATTTGCCATTCTGTTGTAGCTCAGAGCATTTCTGAGCATTGCCATTTAGATTCTTGGCATAACTGTAGAATTCCTTGTGGTTGTCCTTGGAATCTTTGGCAATTTTATTTTCGTAACTAGCTTTGGAGGATTTTATGAGGGATCTCAGCTTCTTACTGAGGCTTGTAATGGAGTTTTTTTGCATCATGGGATTTTCCTCTTTTCTGCAACAGTTTCTTCTTTCTGTTGTATAGTTTGTTTATGGGAGGGGACCACCAGATTGGGTTCCTTTTCCTGAAGGAGACCGCCTTGGTTCTGTTTGGAATGGCATGATTCATGCACAAGTGGATGTGCTCATACAGTGCCTTAGTGTAGGATTCAGCGGTCGAACTTCCAGTTCTCATCTGCATGGGTGTCATGACGTTTGTCACTTCTGATTTGAGTTGAAGTTGGCTTTAGAGAAGTTTATTATGGAGATTTCCCTATTGGGGGGTGAGGGTGGGATGTGGACGTCAAGGGGGATTAGCTTATGGTCAGACATGACCAATGATGGGGTGACCACTGGTGTGAAGCATCAACCTCCCATGATGGTAATGACCAGGTATAGGATATTTGTGCCCCTGGTGGGACTATGGATTAGTTAGTCCAGGGTGTTGGAATTTATGAATTCCAAGAACCGTTGGGCAAAGCGTTGATACCCGAGTAGTTTTCCCAATTAATGGCAGGGTAGTTGAAATCACCCAGTATTAGGGTGTTTGGTTGTATCTTAATATTATCTAGTATGTTTAGAAAGGTGTAGTGAGAATTTTGGGGCATGGTGGGGGATCTGTAGAAAGCTACATTTTGGATTTCAGTCTTACCTAGTGTTAGTTGCACCTGTAGAATTTCAGATGCATTGTGTTGGGCAACTAGTCTGGAGGTGTGAATATCCTTGGTGAATATGGACACTCATCTGCCTTTAGTGCTTCGGTCCTGGTTTGGTGGTCAAAAAGTGTGGTAAGAGTTGTAGCCTGGTATTGCAGGGGGGGCTCGCTAGAGCCTTTAACCAGGTCTCAGTTACTGCACAGATATCGATGTTCTCCATTTTTAGGAGTGCCTCGAGAGAGTGATTTTGGGGTTTAGACTTCTAACATTGAGCAGCATTACCTTCAGATTTTGCATGCTTATATCTGTTACGGTGGTGGTTTTGGCTTTTGAGCCTTGCCTAAAAAAGACACTGTAGGGGTGGCAAGACCCTTAGCCAGTAATCTGAATCCCAGGTGCAATAAGTGCAGACCATCTCTGGCAAAGCATCATGGTTTGTTGATCATGTCGTCTCAGGCAGACAAATACTGGATCCCTTTGAATGACACCAGAAATTTAGCCAACTGTTGAAGTCAATCATTTTGTCCTTATACTGTGGTATCATTCTTGGTGAAGGTAGGATACTGCTCAGGGCTAGGGTCATACTTGCCTAAGCCACATGATCCAAGTGCTCTTCCATGTCTCTTTTCATGTAGTCCAGGGAGGTACATCACAAGTCATTCACTCCAACATGGACAATGACAAAGTCGTATTTGTACTTGTTGTGGAGTGACTTGAGTGCATGTGTTATGTGGCAGATCCTAGCAACAGACAGGCAGCTGACAGTAATTTTCTCTTTGTTCAGCCTGGTGAGTGGGACATCACTGTGCCTGATTAGAGAGTCACCTATGACTGAAGTGTTAGGTACGTTGTCTTGCCTTGTGGGGGGGGTTGTTTGGTGGTACACTGGTGGTTTGAGCTATGTGTGACTTTAGTTGTGATTGGTGTTTGTTTGCATTTCAGCTTCGGAGGTCCTTGTTGCTTGGGCAGGTTAATGTTAAGGGCCTCAGCATAAGTGGGTTTAGTGTTACTATGTGTGAATGTTGGTGCCGTGAGTTTTGAAGGGCTATGTGTTGCTTGAGGTGTAGTGCAGGTGTTAATCTTCTTCTCTTGACTGTCTAGCACAATCTTGGCTGGAGAGAGCTTTGCTTCCCGTTTGGCTATGTAAGTGCATCTCTCACAGTAGGTTGTAGTGCTGGGTGGTAGGAGGAGAGAGTTGTCTGTGTACATGAGGCAATTGCTGCATTGCCCGAGTATGCCCAGATTCACCAGGTGGACAGGAGAAATCACCAGAAGCTGATCCTTGGACACGCCTGGTTCAGTGTTTCTTTTGTAAAGTACAAGAGTTGTTTCCCCATACCTTGACAAGGTACTTTGCAATTACAGACTGTTTAGTGCCTATGGTTAATTTCTCCTTATTAATAAGGAGAATTGAGTGCTTGTATCAGTTTAAGGCTTCCTAGTGCTTTCCAGCAGGTTTTAGAGCAAGCGCTAGTCACAGGGATTCATATTTTAGTGCTACTACTGAGAAAGCAGCTAGTTCTAATGGAAAATTTGAAGAGCACACTTTCTGGCACCGGGAATAGTTTAAAGTGCTAGACTAATAAGCTAATAAAAGTGCAGGAAAGCAGAGAACTAGCAGATCTAAGGGAAAAAATAAAGAGCACGGCTCTGAAGCTTACAAAAAATCCTGTACACAGCAAATCTTTATCTGGGCTACACTAGTTCAAGGAGAGGTAGGAAACAGTTTTTTTTTTTAATTTTTGGTTTTTTTTTTAGTAAAAAGTGAAGAGACAGAAGATAATGAGATAATTCAATATGCAGAAGCTAAAGGGGTGGGTCATTGCTAAGTTCTCACTATTAATAGTAGAATGAGCTGATGTAATGTGACTGGGGGGAGTGTCCAGTATCAACTTTATACCAGAGATGGGCAACTCAAAGCCACCAAGACATAAGACCACCACAAGGACAGGGTGGGTGGGTGGGAAAACCAAAACCAGTTGTACATATTAAAGGGGCCATGTGATGGTTGTGACTGAATTGCTTGATTCTTCTTCTTCTTCTTTCGGCTTTTCCCGGTTAAGGGTCACCACAGTGGATTACATGTCCGCTCATGATTGGCAGTGGAGTTTTACAGTGCCAATTTGCCAGCCCAGTGCCCAACCTTCCACAGTAGGCACACAGATGCACACACTCACACCTAGGGCAAATTTAGAGTGTCCAATCCACCTACAGCATGTCTTTGGGATGTGGGAGGAAACCGGAGCACTCAGAGGAAACCCACGCAACCACAAGGAGGAAATGCAGACTCCACACAGAAGGCACCCCTGCCAAGGATCAAACCGGAGAACTTCTTGCTGTGAGGTGGCTGCATCACAGTGGTTGCCCACTGAATTGCTTGATTAATTGTTCTAATTATTGCTTAATTGGTTTGCTAGGATGCTTTTAAACAGGTTGATTTTTTAGCATTTGCCAGCAGGATCTGAAGAAGGCACACACCGAAAGCGCTTATCCTGTTTTTGTTTTGTTATTGAAGTTCTTACTTGTTTTTAGGTCTATGCTGTAGTGCTCCCTTTTTTTCTGACTCAGACTACAGAGATATTAAATCAAATGTGCAGGCGAAAAGTGAAAATAAACACTTATCTTTTCTGAATATCACAGCAGGCAGTAAGTCAGTCTCTCAGCACAGCTTAAGTAACAGGTATATCTGATTTAAGGCACAGAAGGCAGAAACAGACCTATTATCCAGACAATACACTTGCAGAAATGCCCTGCCCAGACAAAACCAGTTCTGTTCACTTTCTCTCAGTAAGTAAGAAGATAGTCCTCTAGACAAAGGATTTCACTACAAACTGAGGGCAACACTAACAGATATATATATATATATATTTATACACACACACACACACATATATATATATATATATATATATATATATATATATATATATATATATATATACATAAAACAGCCATCACCTTTGAGCCCAAATGTTCCAAAATACAAAGATAATATGCACCATTTCTGTGCTAAATTTTCATTTGTAATCTTTTTTTCATAGTAAACATAACCAGAAATGATCCCACTATTTTCTAATAAACTAAAAGAAAATAAAAAAAATAAAGTCTTCTGTGCAAATAAATCATTAACTCAATCCTCTTCCACTGTTATTATATAAAACTTTTCATTCTTAGTTTTCTGGTTATTTGACCAGTCACAAGTAATAGCTTATATTACCAGCTTCCTTAAGTCAGAAAATACTTTTCAGGTTTTGTCCTTTATTCTAAAGTTATCTCCTTTCTGGCATGAGTCAACGTTATCCTATTTTTTATGCAACCATGAATCTTGTACATCTCTTATTAGGTCTTATCAAGTCTGACATTAAAGGTTGCAATCCACCATTTGGTATCCATAAACACTTCTTTTGTCATTGCTTCTCCTAATGCTTATTTCTACAAAGGTAATTTTGGCCCCATATCAGGGCATTTGCAGTGGTGGCTGGTGACTTCAAATCAAAGGGGGGCTTGCAGGAGACAGCTGAATGGGTAGGGGTCAATGGGAAGGGGAGGAGCTATGCTCAAAACCATAAAAACTCACTTTAATTAAATACCCTGCCCTGGGTGCCAAACCATCATTATGAGAGTCCAATCAAGACAAAATGAAGTGTAGAAAAAAACTTCAATGCATTGGCTGCATGACAGCTTACTTAATATCTAGATGGAAACAAAAAGGTTGCGAGGCATGAAAAAATAAATTTCTTTTTACATACATTACTGGAATGTCAGTCAAAATCAAGTATAAGAAAAACAAGCAGCACTCAACTCAAACCACTTCTCCTTGCACTGCAGTTCTAATTATAATTTATATTCAGCTTTCTTAAAGTACCAAGTAACACGACGAAAGTAGCAATCTCTGTGATGCCCCCACTTGTAAAAATGTTTCTTATCCAAAAAAGACCTGATTCCTGACAACTATCTACTTGTTTCATGAGGAAAACATGATCAAAGTAAAAAATGAAAAGCAAACAAGAAACAAGCTCAAGACACACTGCTTAAAGGATTACTGTACAGGTTATGGACCACACATGATAGATTGGCATTCTGTTTAGTTTATGGGTAAAGCCTGCAGAGATGACTGAAAGTCCCCAACAAGTGTAATGAGCTTCTTAAAATAACGTAACCCTGTCCTTTATTACAAATACTGTCATATGCATTTCAATACCCAAGGCTTATACATTATCTAGTTATGTAAGTATTCTCTGCATGGCAACAACAGAAAGGCTTTCAATGTTGGCAATTATTTAACAGTATACTTATTAATGTTTACTTGCATCTTACGATCTCAGACAAGCTTACCCGATGGTAATTAAGGCATTGCTACTTAAACACAGAGCAACATGCACTTTCTGAGTAATAAGCATAAATCAATAGTACAAAAATATGACAGAAACCAAACCATTCTGCAAAATCAAGGACAGATGAAAAGCCACTGTAGTACTTATGTCTACCTTGGATGGGGGGATACTCTGCACACTTACACTGCATAACTGCTCCTTGCCTTGCTTGGACACATCCAGAGTCACTACATGGGGGACTAGGGTGCAACAAGTATGTCACCATTTGAAATGTCTCTGGCTGACTGTGATGGCCCTGACACATTTGTCATACCTTTCAATCTCAGAGCAAGAAATCTGGACAAAGCCATACATAGAAGTGGGACAAAGGCCCAAAAATAAGGACAATTTTTAAATATTGCTCTTATAAACTTAGAAAGATAATAGAATAGTAGGTCTTGCATTAGTATGAATTTTCTGAAGGGTATAAAATCTGAAACTCAAATGTCTGTCATTATTTTCTAATTTCAGACTTTAATGATTTGTCAAAAAAACACAATTTTATGAAAAATGGACCAAAAATGTGATGCACAAATATAAAATAACCACACAATACAGCTGGGAACCTGTCAAAGGGCCACTTTTTTAATATTAATACTGCTAACTTGAGCAGCTGACAAAATAAAAGAATCTACATGCATTTCTGAAATAAAAGTAATCTATAACTCTATTACAGTTATTTCTTAATTGTAAACCCTCCTTGTTTTCTTCCAAAATTGCTATTTTGCGGAGGGATTATTAAGGGAAGAGCAACATTTTGAGCCAAAATCAGGGACAGTTGAGAGGTTTGGCTATGCCTAATTCTATAAAGCAATTTATTTGCATGTACCTCTCAACCTGTTAAAGCAATAAATCTGGACAAGGCCAAATATATTGGGGGAATCTATAAACAGTACTAAAATTGCTCTTGTATAAACTGAGACAGTTGATAGAATAACAGGTCTTACTTTAGCATGCATTTTTCTGAAGGTTATGAAATCTGAAACTCAGTGTCTGTCATTATTTAGTGACTTAATTCCTAAATAATTTGCCAGAAAACCACAAATTTTATGAGGAACAAACCAAAAATAAGAAGGAAAAATCTATTCATTCTGTGAAAATATGGACAGTTGGGAGGTATAGTTCAGCCAGGGCTGTCTTTGAGTTTGCCGCCCTTCCCCCTCACAAAATCATGGTCGAATGGAGCCTCCCCCATGCAGCCATTCCAATGAACCATTACTTGGCTATTTCACCCCATTTACCATAAACGCTATATTTGCATACTGCTTTACTTCTATGATGATTTGGACTTCATTTGAAAGTTTTATTTTGCATTTTACAGCACAAACACTAAGACACCTGCTAAACAAAGCAATGCAGCCTCACAATGAAAACAGACTTAGCATTAAAACTTCTCTGCCCTTGAAACTCACATTCATTGAAACAGAATTGAAACCCACATTCAAAGAAAATACATTTTGCCAGTGGCAGATAAAGATGAACTTTGGGCTGTTTTCAAATCATAGGCGGCCCCTTGCACATGAAACATACATGTGCTCTTTGATACACCTTCCTGATTGTACTAAATTGTATTCCTTGTACAAAACAGTACAGTTGTTAGAGGGCGTTTGAAATGTATTGTTTTGAACATTTTTCTAGTAAACAATGAAACAAAACGCATGCACCAATAATGACAAAACTGCCCAATTCAGAAAATTTTTCATGTAAACAATGAAACAAAATGCATGCACTAATAATAGCAAAACTGGCCAGTTCAGAACATTTCCATCATAAAAGTATACTCAAACATCTACAGTCCACCATTATCAGTAAATATGCACAATCTCTGAATAAGTATAAGTCATCTAAATAATTCCACATTAAAGAAATCTGTAACTAATGAAGAGGTTGCTGCTAGCAAACACCTTTATATTTCATGGTTTCATCAAAAAATAAAGCGTCTGTTGCCCCTGAGGAATAAATTGTGTATATTACATTAAAAAAATGATAAGCTAGTAATATTGCAATAGGAAATGGATGGCAAACTGATAACAGGTTCATAGTTAGTATCTACGCCAAAGAGGACATTCTCGGTATGGCAGCATCCACACCTTGTGGGAGTAGAACCCACAGCCTTCTGCATCAAAAGCAAGTACACAGCCTGTTGTGCTATTAACAACGCAAGCAGACTCAGCATAAGCCGCACTAATCTTCTCTTCCCCTGCAGCTCTCTGTTCCTTGTAAAATCTACTCAATACTCAACTGCATCTTAACTTCGCAGCACAAGAAACCTGGAGAAAGCCAAAATTTATTCGGTGGTGGTGGGGGGGGGGGTCAAAAGCCCAAAAAACAGGGACACATTAAACATTGCTTGCATAATCTTGGAAAGTTGCTAGAATAAAATGCTGTGTTACCACCATACATTTTACTGCCAAGGTCCTTGTGCAAAACAGTCAGAGCAACATACCACTATGCCAAATCAACTGCTTTCTGAAAGAGAGGAAGACTGAAACTTAAATGGCTATCATTTAGTGAATTCAGTTCTCAGCATAGCTGCCAACCTTCTTAGCACAAAACACCTGGACAAACCCAGTAATGAGGGAATACAGCCCTCAAACATTCAGTAAATTCAGTTCTTGCCACAGATGTCAACTTTAGCACAAAAAACCTGGACAAAGCCAATAATGGGGGAATACAGTCCCAAAAATAGGGACAAATTTCAAATATTCATCTTATAAACTTAGAAAATTGCTAGAATAAAAGGTTTTGTGTTACTATGCATTTTCTGAAGAATATGAAGTCTGATATTCAAATGCCTGTCAGTTTTACTTATTTAACATTTGTTAACCAGGAAAGTCTGATGAAACAAAAACAATTTTCAGCAGAGGCCCAGGGAGAAATACTGCAGACACATCTTTGTAAAATGGCAGGACACCAGACCAAACCCACACAAACACAGGGAAGAGATGCAGACTCCACACAGAAGGCACCACAGCAAGAATCAAACCAGAGACCTTGTAGCTTTGTGGCGACAATGCTACCACTGCACCATCAAATATTAAAGGAATTAAACTTTCAGAAACCTGAAGTCTGAAATTCAAATGCCTGTCAATTTTATTTAACATTTGATAACCAGGACAGTCTGACTTGGAACAAAAAAACTATTTTCAGCAGAGGCCCAGGAAGAAATAATGCAGACACATATCTTTGTAACACGGGAGGACACAAAGTCAAACTCACACAGAAGGCACCCCAGCCAAGAATCAAACCTGAGAACCTGTAGCTGTGAGGCAACAATGCTACCACTGCACCATCAAATATCTAAGTATTTCAATATTTAGAAACCACAGAAATTATGAAGAACAAAACAGATCAAATATGAGGCAAAAATCTGGAAATTGTTTACAAATGGTGGTGGGTAGGGAATTCAGGCCCATACCACCTGCATACAAGGTACAGGGTTCAAGCCTGAGGTATTCCCTACCACACCACCATGACTTTGCTGTAGCTACCAGTATATAGCAACTGGGGCATCACACACACACACACACACACACACGCACACACACACACACACACGCACACACACACACTCATTCTGCTTGCCGATGAACAGCCCAAATCCCTGCTGGTGCACGTTAGCTGCTCGCGATTGGTCCAGCCTGCTGCATTCCATGATGTCATCACTGCACAGACTGCTGGACATCTTGGGGCCGAGATGCCTTTCCCCCTATATAGACTGCTAAGAAAGCAGTCTGAGAGTGTTCACGAGTAGCTAGAGTGTGCGTGCATGCACAGAGTACTTCCGTGAATTACGTTTTTTGTGTTTCTTAGTTTTATTTTTGTTTTCTAGGTGGGAGGGCTGCAGTCCTATAGCACAAGCCACCCCTGGGCATTTGGCATATATTTTCCTCATAATGGAATTTAACATTTTCTTTATCAAAAGGGCAAATAAAACAAAATGTAATATAGAGTGAAAATTGTGGTATTGTCCTTCACATTCTTTGCTATAATTATTTGTATGTATACTTTGTTGACTAGGTTAGTCCACTAGGCTAATGGCCTTTTTTTCAGAGGAGGCCTGAGGTGGCATTTATAATACTACTAGGGGAAACTTTGACAAGGCACTGGAGAAGTTCCCCCTAAGTAAGTGCCATTGGATCTTTTACTCCCACCTGAGCTACCACCAGCATAAGCAGATGGAACCTCCATTTAACATCTCATCCAAATGATGACATGATCTCAGGTAAATAACTAAGCAACAGAAAAAGATTTGCTTAGTGTAACTGATATGTGATGATCAAAGTTTTATTCATCACTGACAAACGTGCCTAGATTTGTAACAACTATATAAACATTTCTGAATCCATAACTGATAAGGAACTTGTTTCACAAACGGGACATTATACTTTTTTGCAATAAGGCTAGGGTTGTGCTTAGAACCCCAGGTGATTATCAAGTAGTTGTTAAGAAAAATGATTCTGTAGAAATCAAAAAATGTTCATATTGATAACTGCTTCAGTAGTCTTAACTTTATGAATTATATCCTGCCAAGGATACAACAGCTGATCAGCTTCCAAAGCATCAGGGCACCTTCCACTCACCCAAACTGTCAAACAGCTAGAGCTGAGCTGACTAAAAGACAGATTGAGGTGCAAAGCCTTTCAGAGTTTTACTGTCTCTAAAGAGTATGCTGCTCCATTTCTTTTGAGGATCAATCATCAGTTTGTCCTTTCTTTAGAAGGGCAGATTAGTTGCCATTGGGGACAGAACCTTTGTTTCTTGTTTTTCACTGATATTTTCTTACTGTCCTCTTCAGAAAAGTCATTTAAAGGTATGAGTTTTGTGCTTCAATGGAATGTACCTACACACAACTCCTGGGAGTCACAATTGATGATGAACTAAAATTTACCCTGCACTTACTCCAATGTATATAAAAAAAAAAAAAAAAAAAAACACACCAGAAATTGGGGCTACTGTATGGTAATAAAAAATTTCTAACCCACAATGCTAGACTCACACTGGCACAAGCATTCCTCCTGCCGCCCTTCCTATATGTTGCCCCAGTACTCACCAACATCCAAACTACAACCCTAAACAAACTCCAACAAACTTACCACAAATTTGCTAAATTTATCACAGACTCTCCTTACAATGCTCATCACTGTATTGCTCTAAACTCTCTCCAATGGCTTGAGCTCTCCCAACAACTCCAGTTATCTCAATTTCACATGCTGCACAACATGTTTTACAAACCTTCATCCTGTCCATCTCTTTCATCCTTCATCTCTACCCATACTCCACCTCAGACCCTCCGTACCTCTAACCAGCAACTACTTGACATCTATCAGAAAACAGCTGGTAAACTACTGTAGAAATATTCTGTTGCCCTCACTTGGAACAAACTTCCATTAAACATATGTACCATCACCCACCCATTACACTGCAAAAAAGAACTAAAACACCATATGTTCAACTCCAAGACTTGTCCCTGCCACGATCCAACATAAAAAAATTGCTTTTTAGCAATTAAGATACAAAATTCCCTTATGTAAATACATGACTGCTTTGTATAAATATTCTGTTTTTTGTCATATCATGTAAGCTCTCTAGTTTTTTTACTCATGCTGTATTAACAGATTTGTTATTTTGATCCTTGTACTCCCACTCATTGATGTATGTACTTAAAACATTTTAAATGCAATATTGATTTTCATGTACCTGTTTTTTGGGAGCTTTCCTCCTCGGGTCTCCACTGAAAATGGGCCTCAAGCCAAGTTGGACTAACCCAGTTAACAAATGTGAATAAACAAATAACAAATAAATACATGTCTGGAGACTGTAACTTGCAACTAGACATGTTAGCTTGGTATATAGCTTCAAGGCATCTTACATTCCATCAGAGCATAATTCTGTGGCAGCCAAACTGAACAGGATCAAGGCGTGCCTTCATGAATGGAAACTAGATCTGGGTTCTTACAAGATTTGATCCATCTGTGGGAGTTCCCACTCTATGAACAATCAACTGGCAAAATTATTTTTCAGGACTCTATGCAAGAAGGCCTGGAAGACGTATACTTTTTTTCTTTTCTTTAGACAGGAATGTTTCTGTATGCCTTTTCAGCCTTTCCATTAATATCCAAGGTACTTCTAAACATTCAGAAGGAATACTCCAAGATCATTGTAGTAGCTCCCTCCTGGCCCACACAACTACAATGCTGTATTATTTTGGAAATGGCCAGGGGCAAATACCACAAGCTTCCTTAGAGAATGGATCTTGTGACAACCCACCACTGGACCAGTAATCAAAAAGCCTCAATCCTCACCACTGGTACCAGTGGCAGAAGTACACTAGGAGGATGACAAGGTCCGCACAAAGTATTTCAAGTTGCATCTCTCTGCATCAAGTGCATTTTCCCTTAAGAGCACACAAAGATCACAGCCAGTCCAGGGCTGGTTTCTACCTCTTTCTCCAGATCCCGAATAAGACTCCCCCACTGGCACAGCTATAGAATTGTGATCTCAGCTGTGTTGCCTAGCCAAGACCTCCAGCACCTTCTCTGTCCAACCAGTGCTTTGCATGCCTGCCCAAATAGCTGACACACACACACACCCTCTGAGGTTTGATTTACACAGACACACACACACACACACACACACACACACACACATACACACCTGGAAAAGTCTAGCATTTACCATATCAGACTTCTTGTAGCAATTATTGTAGCACACAAAAGTGCTACCAGCATTAAACGTTCTATAAGGAAACAGCTCCAGTACTTATTATTGACCTCCCCTCCTACCATGTCTAAAGGTCAGTTCCCTGTGTTTTCTCCTATTAACCTGGTGAACTTGGGCATCCTGAGGCAACATAGCAACTGCCTCATGTACACCAACAACATTCTCCTCTTACCTCCTAACACTCAGACTTGCAAGAGATGCACTTATATATCCAAATTGGAAGCCATGCACTCTCCAGCCAAGACTGGAATAGTTGGTCAAAAGGAGAAGGTCAACACTTACACCACACCACATGGAATGCATAGCCCTCCAGTGACTAATATGTGCCTCATTATAGTACTGCCCCTAGTCAGCTATACCACTCTCTGTTTACTCCATTTTGCTTCCCCCGTTCTCTCTAGGCCTTACATCAATTACCCACCCACTATCTCTATACTCCCTAGGCTTTAAGTCACTCACCTACCCACATAACCTCACACACATACACTTCCCCTACTAACTCTTTCCCTTACTCTCATATCTTTCCATTGATTCAAGCCCCCATATCACTACCTAATTTCTGTTTGCTTCCTCCCTCTGCCCTCTCTCTCCCACATAGTTTCCCTTTGGCCTCATCCTCCCACATAGAATCCCCCCTCTGACCTCTCCCTACCTTAGACTCTTTCACTCACCTCCTGATACCTGCTCCCAACCCAATGACTGCCAGTTCCACTGTTTAAAATTGTATAAAACCCATTCCATAACTAGACTTTTTGGTCATTACAGTTGGTATTCTCTCCCTAAGCTAGAGTATCCGACCTCTTCATGGATTGTTTCTTTCTTTATCCTTCTTGTCTGCTGAACCTACAGAAAGGTGCTGTCCTGCCACCTACTGGCTCCTGTATTAAACACTTCCCATCTCCAAAACCAATACATCACCATTCTTCTCCCACAGTGCACTAAAACACACACTTAGACCACGGCGCCATCTCTCCCATCCTGCCTGCCCCACAGTGCAGAGGTGCGTTAAGTTGACCAGGTACACCCTTCTCCAGGATTAAAACGCTTTCTATGTATATCATGTTTTCTACATTTAACTGCATATAATGCCTTAATGTGCCTATCCTTCCATATAGTCGTCTCTGTTGTACAGGTTGTGTCATACGGCTTCCGGCATTATAGCATAGAAATGGCGTACTTAACTGCGCTAATCATTAAACGAACATTGTTGAGGCTCCTACAAGCCGTTAAACTAGTTCACTCTAATATCAATGGTGAAGGGTTATTGATATGTGTTTATTTACACTCTATTACTGCGGGCTGCTGGGAATAACTGGGCTTGTCAATAAACCAGTTAGTATCACCACATTGAAAACAGCATGCTTGTGGCCTATATGGAGTTTCTTGGCGAAATAACTTATTTATACTAGGTAATTAGGCAAACTTAATAGCTTACAAGGTTCTGTAAACTGCGCCTCACTTGTTACGCATTTTTGCACTGTGTGTGACTATTTTCTAATGCTAGGTTTAATGTTAGTCAATGCATGGTATTGGGGAATGTTATCATACAACTAGTGCTGATAATAATGAATGTAGAGGACACTGTGACCCATTATTGCCTTTTTCTGATATATATGGTGGGTGGTAAAGACTGCAATGTTATTCCCTGCTAGAAATTTATTTGTTTTAATTTCATCAGTGTCTATACCTAAACGACTATTTAACTGTGACCTGTTATTGCCTTTTTCTGTTATTTGTGGTGGACTTTAAAGACTGCAACATTACTATCTGCTATATACTGTGTATTACAATTGCATTAGTGTCTATACCTAAGTGACTGTATTATCTGTGAAGCGATTGTACCTGGTGGGTATCCTGCCTACATTTTAGCTGTTGTCTTGCATCAGAATGTAGTCGGAAAGGCCACTCAGCCTTGAAATATTACTGTGACTATTATAGTGTTACAGCATTATTATAATTGCTGTCCTCCTAAGTAAGACTGAGTCACCACAGTCATCACAGAGTTGCAGGTTGTGTCTGCTGTTGTACTCAGTTTACTGCTTATAAAGTGAAGATTGCTGTGAATTATAAGTCATTTCCAATGTTTTTTTTAGCTTTATCTCACTACCTTCTCTGGTAACTCTGCCCATTAACTAATCTCTAAGATCTCCTAACTTGCTAACACTCTCTCCTGCTTTCATAGTCCTACTAAACCTATTCCTCTACTAGAATATTCTACTACCCTGCTTCAATTACATCCTGCTATTACTCACCCCATACTTATCCCCTCTTTCTCTCTTTGTTTTTCAGGGTCCTGGCACCAAACAAATTAAGGACGGTGATTACCTGAGTCACATTTGAAGACCTATTACTCCCCTTCAGGGTAGTTCATTCACTGGAATTCCTATCTAGCAACAGTGCAGTAAATAAACAAAGTATGTTAAATTGTGTATTTACTAATTGTACACTCTATACCCACTGGCTGTAGAATAGAACCCTGTGACTACTGTATGCCTCATTATAGTACTGTCCCTGGTCAGCTATACCACTCCCTGTTTACTCCATTTTGCTACCACCGTTCTCTCTAGACTTTACATCAATTACCCACCCACTATCTCTATACTCCCTAGGCTTTAAGTCACTCAGCTACCCACATAACCTTTCACACATAAACTTCCCCTACTAACTCTTTCCCTTACTCAAATATCTTCCCATTGATTCATGCCCCCATATCACTACCTAATTTCTGTTTGTTTCCTCCCTCTGCCCTCTCTCTCCCATAGAGTCTCCCTTTGGCCTCATCCTCCCACAAAGAATCCCCCCCCCTCTGACCACTCCCTACCTTACACTCTTTCACTCACCTCCAGATACCTGCTCCCAACCCAATGACTGCCAGTTCCACTGTTTAAAATTGTATAAAACCCAATCCATAACTAGACTTTTTGGTCATTACAGTTGGTATGCTCTCCCTGAGCTAAAGTATCTGACTCCCTCACTGATTGTTTCTTTCTTTATCCTTCTTGTCTGCTGAACCTACAGGAAGGTGCTGACCCGCTCCATTCACCCTCGCTAACGTTCGGGCTCACTTCGCTCCCCTACCCTTCCCCATTCCCACCTACCCCCACATCAACTACATTTATAGCTAGAGACCAGTCCCACACTCACAACCCACTCACCACCTACTCCCAATCAACCAATCAGTCCATACCAATTATTCCCCTCATTTGCATACTCCCACAGACCCTATTTACCACCTGACTGGTATAGTTACCACACCCTAACCTAGCACACTACACATAGAACTCACCATAATGTCCAATGTAAGTCACACCCAGCTACTATAAGTGTTATGTTCCTCAGTAGCTATCCTCTCTCCTCCTGCTGTCACTTCTTTCCTCCTACCACACTCAACACAATATCACTCCCCCACTTCTGTGGCAAACTGAATCCACAACCAGTACTAGGAAGGAAGGACATTACCCCATATCACCCTGCTTCCTTACCTACCCCAATCTTCTTCCTTCTTATATAATACTCTTAAATATAAAACTAATCCTCCACCATCCCTGAAACTAAGTTACTACACAAACTAAACAAACTCTATTTATAACTATTCCAAAAATAATTTGTTGTCGGGACATCCACCCCAATCCAGGACCAAGCAAATATATCCTCAGTACCCCAGAACAACCACATCCTTTACATCTATGACCTTCCTCATCTCTCCTCCTTTTAAACATTAATGTTAGAAGTATCCTTAATACAACTCAGGACCTTCATGCCCTACTAGCAGTATGCAAACCAGAGGTCGTAGTGCTAAGATAAACCTGGCTCAGACCTGAACACCATGACAATGAAATAACTGCCTCTGGGTACAATATTATATGCAGGGGCAGACAAAGAAAAAAGGAGGCAGTGTGGCAATACTATTCCAAGACCACCTCATTATTGAACAATTTGAATGCAATGCCCCAGACGTAAAGGACATAGAACTAATTCTTGCCAAACTAAAGATTAACTCTAACAAACAAATAATTATTGCAGGTGGATATATCCCACCAGGTAATAATACACCCATATTGGAAACCCTTCTAAACTGGATGTCTTCCTCCCTTCCACAAGAAACAATACTATTAGGAGACTTTAACATAGACTGGGCTGACTGTTCCAGCCAAAATCCCACCATCCATATTAACCTCCATGGGTTTAACCAAATTATAACTGCCCCCACAAGAATCAACATAGCCTCTAAACGCCATTTCCTCTTAGACTAGATTCTGCTATCAGATCCCACACTGGCTCAACAATCAGGCTGTTTTCCTGAAGCTCTCAGTGACCATCAGGCAACCTACTAAATTAGGAATTGATCACACCATAATAAAATACCCATTCTCAGAGTAGTACGTAATAAAAAGCTAGTCAATACTAACGAACTATTCAACTCACTAAAATACTGTGGTTGGACTCCCTTAAAACAACTGCCTCTAGATGAAACAGTGCAGTACTTTAATTCAACCTTCCTTCCTAAACTACCATGCACCCCCCAGAACCATCAGAGTCAAAGCCAACCATGCCCCTTGGCTAACAAAAGAGACTAAAACCATTATGAAAGATGGGAAAAGCCTGGGCACAATGCCACAAACAAAAAATCCCCACCTTAAGACAAACTTATTTGGACTAATTCTTTCCCCTTTAAACTGCAGTAGGGCTGGGAGCCTTCTCCCAAGACCTACCTATCCTCATATGTAATATATTTATAATGTGTTATTTTTTTTCTTTTTGTAAAAATGTTTTGTACTATGTTTCAATATTTGAGACTGTTTTTAGCTACCTTTTTCTGTATTAATGTTTGGAGCTTTTCTCCCCTGGCCTCCGCTGAAAATGGACCTGTGTCCAGTCGGACTTTCCCGGTCAACAAATGTAAAATAAAAATAAATAAACACATACCAGCACTGCCTTCACATAAAAGCACAAACCACACACCCACCTTCATGGAGCATCTCAGTAAAAATCTACCCAAAAGAGCAGAGACCTCCAAGGCAGAAACACACTCAACCACCACAACACAAAACTAATCACGAGACACATAACTCTCCTAAACAATGTGCCACTCAATCAAAGCTCCTAAGGAAAAATAGCATGCCCAGCACAGTAGTCATAGGTGACTCGATAGTGAGGCACACTGATGTCCCCATTCACTAGGTTGAATAAGGAGAAAGTAACAGTCAGCTGCCTGTCAGGTACAAGGATCCACCACATAACTCATACACTCTGGTTCCTCAACAACAGGTACAAATATGACTCTGTCATTGTACATGTGGGTGTGAATGACCTGGGATGTACCTCCCTGGACTACATGAAGAGAGACATGGAGGAGCTCTTGGATTATGTAGCCCAGGTGGGTACGATCCAAGCCCTGCGCAGCATCCTACCATCACCAAGAATGATACCATAGTACAAGAAGAAAATGATTGATTTCAAAAACTGGCTAAGTTTCTGGTGTCATTCTAAGGGGATCCAGTATCTGTCTGCTTGAGATGACATGATTGACAGACCCTGATACTTTGCCAGAGATGGCCTGCATCTGTCACCCCTGGGCTTCCAGGTACTAGCCAAGGCTCTTGCCACTGCAATAGTGCCTTTTTTAGGTGGTGTTCCAAAGACCAAATTACCACCATAACAGCTACAAACAAATGCAATCTGATGGTTATGCTGCTTAGTGCTAGAAGTCTAAGTCTCAAAATGCACTCGCTCAAGGCAATCCTTAAAATGGAGAACATCGACATTTTTGCTGTAACAGAAACCTGGTTCAAGGCAGCAGAAAGCACTCCTGCACTACCATGCTATAACTCATTCCACCCTTTTCTGCCCCATAACTTGGACTGAAGCTCCAAAGGCTGTGGTGTTCCCATATTCATAAAGGATGCACACATCTCCAGACAGGTAGCCCAATATAATGCATCAGATACTTGAGGTGCAGCTGACATTGGGTAAGGCAGCGATTCAGGTTGTAGCCTGTTATAGGTCCACAACCATGTCCCAAGTCACCCAGTCCACGTTCCTAAGCACATCTGGAGAATATTAGGGTCTATCTTAAAACTGTCATACTGGGCAGCCTCAACTACCCCTCCATTAACTGGGAAAACTACTCATGTACCAATACACTTGTCCAATGTTTTCTAGAATTCATTAATTCCCATGCCCTGGACCAGCTCATTCTTACCCCCACTAGAGTTAGCAACATCCTTGACCTGGTCATTACTAACTTGGGTGACCGATGCTCTACACCAATAGTCAACTCCTCCCTGGTTAGATCCGACCACAAACTAATCACCTTGGAAATCCACACCCCACCCCCACCCCCCGCAAAGGTAACCAACATGGAAATCTTCTCCAAAGCTAACTTTGGGGCTCCTAAAAACAGAGGTGGCTAACATCACGGCACCCATGCAAATGGAGAATAGTTGCATGATTGCCAAATCATACACCAATGCACTGTACAAACACGTACACAAATGCATGGATCTCACCATACCTAACAGAACCAAGTTGCTCTCCCCCAAAAAAATGAAAGCCAATCTGGTGGTCCCCTGCCATAAACAAATTCTACAACAGGAGGAGGAAACTGATGCAGAATAACGTGAAGTCCCAAGACTGTAAAAACTCCCTTATCGGCCTCAACAAATAGTTGAGATCCCTCATTAAATCCTCTAAAGCTAGCTATGAAAACGGAAATGCAGCAGCTAGTAAAGACAACCACAAGGCCTTCTATAGTTATGTAAAGAACCTCCATGGCAATACCCAGATTTGCTCTGAGCTAATGCACAATGGTACCTCCTATACCAAGCCAGCAGATATTGCCAGTATACTGGCCAAAAGATTCAGTGTCATCTTTATCCCTCCCCCCCAAAGGACCAATCACAATACCAGTAGAATGCCAGGCAGCCAGTATTACTGTTGTACAGGTTAAAAACAGCACCGTCCAAGGCCAAGAATACAGCTTCCATGGGACATGACAATATCCCTGGCTGTGTTCTACATGAACTACAGAGTGAAATGGCACCTCACCTGTGTGCCCTGTTCAATCACAGCCTCACCTCAGGTTTTGTCCCTACTGAAAGGTGCACTGCTATAGTCATCCCTCTCCACAAAGGAGGAGCAACTACAGAGTCTGGGAACTATTGCCCCATAAGCCTGACAAGTCTGATATGCAAAGCTATGGAATGCATCATCATAGACCTAATAAACAAGGATATAGGGAATCTCCAAACTCTGGATCCCCCACAATTTGGTTTTGTGAAGGGTAGATCATGCCTGCTCAGCTTGGTCGACTTCTTCAAGTCAGTCACCAGAGCTGTGGATGAAGGCAAGGTGGTTTATACAGCCTACCTTGATCTGTCCAAGGCCTTTGATACCATTATTCACTCAGGAATCATAGAAAAATTCACTAAGCTAGGCATCAACCCCTATATCACTAGGTGGGTTGCAAACTGGCTCAAAGATAGAACACACAGTGTGAAAGTAGCTGACTCCAAATCAGACTGCTGACCAGTCACAAGTGGAGTCCCACAGGGATCGGTTCTGGGTCCTCTCCTGTTTGGTATCTACTTCTCAGAAGTCCAGGCCAGCAATGAAGGGACTCTGGCTGAAAGTTCGCAGATGATTGCAAGTTAGTAGACATTACTAACTCAAGTGATGTTGATATCCTACAGAAAGGCTTCACTGAGAGCAAAATTGGTGTCAGAACCATGGCCTTAATCTCAATGCCAAAAAAATGTGCAGTCATCCCATTTGCGAAAAACCCAGTTCCCATGAACTACCACATCAGTGGTAGTCCACTGAACACAGAAGGCGTTACAAGAGATCTGGGAATACAGGTTGACAGAAACCTCTCTTTTGACCACCACACTGCCCACTATGGTCAGTAAGTCCTTCTATGTGGCACATCTCATTACTAAGGGTTTTGCATTAGGAAGATAGAGGTCATTGTCTCCCTTTACTCTTCCCTCATTAGGACAGTCATGGAGTACAATGTCCCATTTGGCATGTACCTCACTAGACACCTGCAACAACTGGAGAGACTGCAAAAGTACCTCACAAAGAGGATCCTAGGCCTTAAACACTTGTCCTATATGGACAGACTCAACTATTCTCTGTTTCATATTGCCTACTTAGAGGCAATCTCTGCTTGACTTACAAAGTCATGTCTGACCCAGGACTGTTAGAAGTGCTTCATCTTAAATAATCCCAATCCCTCCCCACCACATACTCCAGAGACCACAATCAGCAGAACATGCTGGAGGGACATGTTTATAACCCAGAGACTACCCATGATATGGAATAAACTTCCCATACATGTCAAACAGAGCACCTCACTGGCCCTCTTCAACAGAAATCTTGATGAGTGGATGGGAAATAGAAAATTTACCCTGGGTATCACTCCAGTGGCTCTACTCAACAGAGGTACTGGAAACTAAGGTCGGGTGCATGATTCCGGGGTAATTTTATGGGCTAGGTTTGTAAAGGCTCTAGGGCCATTAGACTAGTACACACCAATGAACCAGTTTACTAGCTATGACCTCTTTTGCCAAGACTAAGGTAGTTATCACTGACACCAGCCAACTCCTTATCAGCTATGGGTCTCCCATCTTACTGTGTAATGTTACTATTAATACAAATGGTAGACTGACCAAGAGAAAGGCCATTATGAGGGACCCACAGTGTCACCAAATAATATCTCGTCACAAATCAGCCACAATGAAAGGTTTAATTATATTTAATAATAAAAGAGCAAGAAAATGCTCTGTGTATAATCACAGTGACATCAGAGTTCAATACCACAGGAAATATTTAAAACATTGCAGGACCGTCTCAAATAAATAAAGAAAAATATCTAAACTAAGCTTTGCTATATTCCTGACTAAACCAAAGAGAATTGCTATACCCTAGTTTCCTTACCTACGAGCAAGGCAGATGTTGTAAGTGGATCTTCTAGTTGTTGTCAGGTCAAAGACAGAAAACAGAATACTCTCTCTCTTAGAAATTTCTTAAATTAATATCTCAAATATTACTGCTGAGATAGCTTGCAGAATGACATCATTTCTTGCCATCCCAGATGAAACTCACACTGCTGGAAGCTAGTGGTATTTAGCATCTAGCTGTGAAAATACATAATCATCAGATCTCTGGCAGATGCTGGAAGTCATTAAACAATTGCATTTCTTCATGCCTTCAAGACTAGTAATTACTTCACTCTAAGGAACATACAGAAAGCTTCTCAGCATCATACTCTGTCTCTGGCTGCATTGAAAACTGTAAGATATCTTTTGTATAGCCATAAAGTAATTTAATTTCAGCTATTTTCTGAAGTTATCCTCTTGTATCCCAGTTTCCACTGTTAAAATATATACATTAAACAGTTACAATAGTCCGTGCACATTTCTGTTCTATTCCAGTAGGGCCCACTGTGGTTACATTTTAAGCACCAGCATGTTATAAAATATCTTCTCAACACACATCTGTACAAACCTAGTTTGATATACACGACATACAGTTCTAATACATTTGTAACATAAGCGTCTTACACAAATCATTTCGATATTCACCAATGACATAATTTTTAAAGAATTCCAGATAGCTGTGCTGGCAGTGCCTCCTTTGTCACAGATCTCATCACACAATAGCAGGGGTGTTTGATACACCTCAAAATTAATCATTTTCAACTGACTACCTGGATGATAGGGTTTTAATTCATTTTAGATACCTGATTTCTAAGAATGTGAAGCAGGTGCTAATGGAGGGAAGAAAGCCTGCTACTAGAAAATCACATATTATCAAATGGAAAAGGTTTTTAGCTGCTCCCAACAACATAACAAGCACACATTCAGAGTTAGTTGTTCTCTGGTTTTACAATATTTGTGCGAGTTATCTATGGTCTTTCTTATTCCTCTGTCAGAGTTCATTTATCTGCCATTTCATCATGTCTGCCCATAGATCCTCCTCTTTCAAGGCAGCCACATGTCAAAATGTTCTTGAAAGGGGTTTTGCATAAGATGCATAAACAAACCAGTGTCCCCTCCTTGAAATTTTAATTCTGAGTTAGAGAAATTAAAACTTGCTCCATCTGAGCCATTTAATTTGGCTGACTTGAGGTTCTTAACATGGAAAGTATTTTTATTGTTTGCTCTGACTTCTGCAAGAAGGGTATGTATGCTACAAGTTCTTATGGTGAGTCAACCCTACATCATTTTTTACAAGGGCAGGGTTTCTTTGAGAACTAATCCTTCTTTTATTCCTAAAGTGGTTTTCAAGTTTAAGTCATGGTTTTTGAGTTTAGTGTAAGTCAAACTATCAATCTCAACATTTTCTTTCCTGAACCAAAAAATGATAAAGGACAGTCCATACCTATCCTGACAGTGCTAAATCTTTCAGATTATTGGTTCAATTGTTAATTTCTTGTGAAGGTAAAAAAAAAAAAAAAAAGATAACCAGCGTCAAAACATTCCATTTCCAAATGGTTGTGTAAGACTATTAACTTTTGTTATTCTAACCATGACAATTCTATTCCAGGCAGGGTCAAGGCCCACTCCACAAGGACCCTGGCTTCTGCTATAGCATTTTGGAAAGGGATGAATTCTACAAGTGTTCTAGAAGTTGCTACTTTGTCCTCTGTACATACTTTTATAAAGCACTATAAGCTGGATTCCCTCTCTACATCTAGATCATGCACGACTAGAACCATTCTCCAGGGTTTTCTGGAACCATTTACTTCCACCTCCTAAATATAGTTTGCTATGGTATTCTACCCATATAGCTAATGCTACTGCATTTCCTCCTATTAAATGAACCTATTAAATGAGAAGGTATCAAAAAAGCTCATCCTGATCAGATGCCCAAATAACATCCATCAAATAATACAGAAATTAATATTTAAGCAGTAATAAATCAACAGAATCGGATGCGGAAATCACATCAAATGTTTTAACAAGGTCAAGATAAGCTTCAGGACCAAAATAACCTCTAACCAAATAAAGGAAGACTGGTTAAGGTCTATTTAATTCATTTGCACATACTTGGGAAGCTAAGGGATGATCATTTCTAGGGTCCGTTACTCCACTCCTCTCATGAAGAGGCAACACAATGACTGCTCTGCAGTATTCAGGCACATTCCCTTTAGTAAGGCTGTAATAAGAAAGGTTAGTCTACTAGACATCACCATGGTCCCACAATGTTGTGCTTAATTTAGATAATAGCTTCAAAGCGATACAGTGGTAATGGGAAAAGCAGTTTTAAAAAATTTAAGGAACAGAACTGAGTGTCAAATAGGAAAAATGATGAGATAAATCTGTCAAGCCATGTTATTTGTTTTGTCTTTGATATTAGAATTATCAGTGCCATTCACTTCAAATTAAGTGCATTATTTAGCATTACTTCTAATGCTCCTGATAGAGTTGAAAAAAAACTTATAATTCAAACAATTTTCTATCTTCAGACAAAATTCAGCTTTACCCTACCTATTGATGTATTTATGATTACTGCAGACCTGCTTTCACTTTTCTTTCTGACTAATGGTATAAAACGTTTTATATGGGCTATATAGTTTTCTCCCCAGTTTTAATTTTTTTTGTGAAAGAGGTCCACCACAGGGGCTTAACATGAAGTTCCCACTAAATTTATGTCCAACTGGTACTGAATTATTTACACAATACTGGAGATAGTTGTAATAATCATGGGTAAATATGATAGTTTTAGAGACTTGAGTAGTAGGTAATTAAGCACTTTTAAAATTCAAAAAGCTTTCATATACGGTTTAAGGATATCTTTGGAGTAGTCCATGAATATGATTGAATTTATACACAATTTGGTATTACTTTAAGGGTGGTAATCTTGTAGTCAGATCAAACAAGAGAGTATATAAAATTTGTAGGTATAAATGCCCATTATGAAACACCCGAGGAATGGGTGGTGCTACATTTAACTCATTCATCCCAATGGAGCTCAGGAAGTTTGCACTGTGACTTCCAATGAGCGCAGCCTCAAACTTTTGACAGAATCAAACTGTGTCCTCACATTTCAAAGAAATGTTCATATCTCTGGAACCATAAGACTTATGAAAGAAGTATAAATGGCACACTCTTCAGCACAAACTCTTTTATGGTGGTAGTACTCTAAGTTCTAGGTCTTAAAAATATAAGTCACAGTAAACACAGTAATTATTGCATTTGTAATATTTTGTATACAGCTTACAATATCCCAGCAACGACTCAAGTTACACACATTGTCAGCAGCATTTTATTCATCTAGCTGAGAACTTTTGAGACTAAGGAGTTCTGTCTGTGTTACCTGGTTGTTGAGATATTTAGAAAAATGTAAAGATTATATCTATATAAATTAATATTATAAAAACAACAGTTAATATCTATTTACCTGCACCAGACAAAGGTCAAATATTAATGCAATTGAGTTTGCTATTCTGTAAGTTTTAAGATGAAATCTTTTAAAACAGTGTACATAGCATGGTTTTGGAATTATTGGTGCAAATATGAACAAGCAATATTTGACACCAACAGGCAACAGTAGGAGTTAACTGCAGATGCACCTGGAAACATCACTCAGACGTAAGGAGTTAATATCCTTTTCTTCTTATTTAAGGAAGCTAGGATCATACTTTCATACTTAACCCATATGTCAGTCATAGATTTATTGTGCAAGTGAACAAATAAAAGCAGAATTTGGAAAAAATTAAGTATGACAGGATTGGATAACCTTTTAGCAGTGATCTGCAAGATTGGAGGAAAATTACCTTTAGGTATATTGCATATAATTTGAAAGTAGCCAGTGGTGTCCCTCAGGGCTTGGTGCTGTGACATATCTTTTTTTATCTTTACTTCTCAGATCTCCACAGCAAACAGCAAAGGCCTAGGACTAATAAAGACTGTTGATGACTTCAGTTTAGGGGCTAAGTAATCCTCTGACACCCAAACCCTCAAGTATTAATCCTCCCTGGTAAAATTAAAAAAGGGATCAAAAATGCCAGTATGTGCTACTTTTGGTAGGTAACCCCACTCTTCATCATGCTTTATAGACAACACTGCCCTTCAAAATGAAAATGCAATTACAGACTTAGGATCATGGGTTGATAACTCCCTCTCTTTTGACCATAAAGTGTTAACAGTTGTGACAAAATCCTTTTATGTAGCTATTTGCAAAAGGAATATCTTCAAAGTGTAATGAGGTAATCACTTTTCTATACTTAGCATTGGTAAGACCATTTATTGAGTACAATGCCCCCTTAGGTAAGTATCTCACTAAACATATCAAATAGTTACAGAGACACCAATGGTCCTTATTCAAAATGATTGGGGGCCTAACATCCCTGAGCTATCAGAGTTTTATCCCATTATTCAGTGTCTTGTAAACTTTTCAGCTCTGTTTCACTAACTGCACTATAAGAAACCCAGCTGTCTTGGACATCATGTCTCCACATGTCCTATAACTCCACCAGTACTAGAACCATACATTTAATTTTTCACCAAAAGATAAATAAAACATGGTGGAATGACAGTTTGGTATCTGAACATCTCCCAAACATCTAGAATAAGTTTCCCTTGCATGTTAAGCAGTGCAGTTTCTTATCTTCCATTAAACAAAACCTAGAAAATAGATAGGATTCACAAACTTAATATAGGACTGACTAGTACGGTCCTCCTAGAGAAATGAAGTGTGGCCTAAGGGAGGCCTCTGGCAAGATGTAAATAGTTACAAGACTAAATTGCCTCAGAATATCTATGAAACTACAAAATTATGAGTTTCCACTAGTAGTTACAGTAAGGAAAAAAATTAGACTGGCTTTATAATGCTAAAATATCTGTAGCATAAAGTCAACTCCTATTAAAGAAATTGTTTTTAAGTAAAAGAGACATTATAAATGTTTAGTCACATAAGCTTTGTGGCTTCAAAATGTGATATTGCTTAATAATACAAATTGATACATACTGACAATATCACCAGATGAGTAGTTAGGCCATTTGGAGCCCAGGGCGAGAACCATATTTGATACCCCCCACCCCTGAGCAAAAAAAAAAATTTGAACAGGTGGGAAAAATGCCTTGACAACAACTTTTTACAAAAAATATAGACAAACAAGTTCAACAGCATGTGCAAAGTGGAACTTTTTTGAGCATTTAATGTATTTGCAGAGTTAATCATTTAACTGTCATGTGATACATAACTAAACCAAACACAGCTTTAGCACTTTAAAGATACCACACAGATACTAAAAATAAAGCAGAATTCATCACAACACACGTCTCTTTGCAGGTGTAGTCAAAATGCCAACAGCAGCATAACAAATTATAATATTAATAGCTTGGTAAATATGAACTGAGGAACAGAAAAAAAATAATTGTTGCTGTGGCACAGACAGAAAAATACATCCTGACCCTTATGTATACAACACAAAAATGTTTAGTGTGCATTGCAACACAATTGTGCCTAATGTTTGTATCATATTGACACATTACTGAAATATATTTTGCTAGCTCAGTGAACAATGGACATCTACACAGCAATGCATAGTTCATTGCCTGCTAATATCATGCGCCAATTGCATAATAAGAAGCCAGACTGACACTGAGTGTATTTTATGTTTAACAACAGGGTTGTGCTCTACTAGACAATATAAGCAGTACCTCTGAGATGCCTTATTTCAGTTATAAAATAACCCCCAAGCATAATAAAGAAAGATAAATGCAAAGTGTAAGCAAGTGAACAGTAGAAATAAAAAAGAATCATTGGAGGGGGGGTGAAGAAAAAAAGTTCTTTGGATTAAATTGCTTCTGACAGTGTATGTCATATGGGTTTATCTCATATGAACAACCTACAGGGTTTGATTCTTATCTTTGGTATGGAAATTTTGCTAGATATAAAATGAACAACATGGGCAGATGTTCTTCTACTAAACATTGAACTTATAAACACACACACAATTCTTTGGTTAATGCAGAATAATAGGTGTATATTCAGATCTCATACTAATCAACAATAAAGGAAGCATATGAGCTAAAATTATCTTCATTTTGTAAAAACCCAGTGATAATCCTAAATACCAAATCCAACGTCTGTCTGTATACTGCATTACATATACCTATCCTTTTTGTGAAACTCTTCACCACCAAAGGAACAAGAGTTTCCAAAGCCCTACACCATTCTGTGGTGCAGATGCATGTTACAATAATTTGGGCAGCACAATTTGTTATTCTGAAAGTCTGTAGTAATTCTGATTAATGGAGACCTCAAGAAGCTTATTAAGAATACAGAGTTTCTTGATGACTCATTTTTGATTGGGTAAAGCCATGTTTGATCATTTTCTCTCCTTAGTTTACGTAGGCAACAAATATGCTGAATATCTAGTCCTGGCCTCTGACCATTACCTCTCAACTGTCCAGATTTTTGTAGACTGTCCAGATTTACTGGCAAATCAGTAAGGATTGAGCTTATTAAATACTGGCATACATTTGGGTTTCAGAATTAATTTCCTTTAGAAAATTTGTAGTTATGCAAACCCTGTTATTCTACAACTTTCTAAATGCACACTTCATAAGAATAATGTTTAAAACCTGCTCCTATATTTATATTTAAGCTTTGGACCCCATTATTTAGGCTTTGCCCAGATTTCTTGCAATGAGAGGTTGAGAGTTATGACCCCCACTGACACTGCTTTCATAAGGGACAGCGGTATCTGTTACATTTATTCCACTGAACAAGAAACTAGCAATATAAATTTGGAGGGTGCAAGTGGCTCACCCCACAGTGGCCATGCAGGGGAGCTCCCACCCAAAAAAAAACACTTATTTCCTGTGACCCTGATCTTTAGGGACTTAATCTTTAGTGAGTCATAGTGGAAGGATTTACTATATCCTTGTTTTAAAATCATGAAAAATACACATTAGAATTATGCTTTGCTTTGCTACACTGCTTCTAATCAAGTAGTGTAGTTGTACTGCTTGCTTTCTTTTCTCTAAATGTCCCGGTGAACTCTCCAGTAGTTTGCCCATGAATGCACAAGCTTTTCGCTGACATAATAATCAACTTTTTCCTCTCAGCTATCCCTTCAGCAGTTTGACGACGTATGCACGAGCACCAAAATTAAACATTTCGTATGCACAAGCAAAAAAATTTAACATTTCATATGCACGAGCACCAAAATTAAACATTTCATATCCACGAGCACCAAAATGAAACATTCCGTATGCACGAGCACCAAAATTAAACATTTCGTATGCACGAGCACCAAAATTAAACATTCCGTATGCACAAGCACCAATATTAAACATTTCTCCCAAAAACCCCTTCAGCAGTTTGTGCATATAGGCACAAGCACTCAAACTTCACCAAAATGAATCATTTGCCTACAAAGATCCCTTCAACAGTTTGTCCACGTACGCACATGGAGCAAAATGAAACATTTCCTCCCAACAACCCCTTCACTAGTCTGTCCAAGCAAGTATAAGTACCAAATGAAACATTTCCTCCAAAAAAATCCCTTCAGCAGCCTGTCCAAATAAACAAGCACCAAAATGAACAATTTCCATGCCAATGACCCCTTCAGCTGTCTGTCCATGTACAAGCACCAAAATTAAACTTTTACTCAACGACCCCTTCAGTAGTCTTTACAAATATGCACAAGTACCAAAATGAACTAGTAACATTACTTCCTTCAGAGACTTTTTTTTCCTTCCCTTGTCTCTATCCCCATGTACCAAATGTGCCCTCAGAAATCTATTTCATTTAGGAAAACACTACATACCTCAGCTTGCTGTGGGAAGCAAAGATACAGCCCAATACACTGGCTTTCTTTCACTGTGGCACTGCCCTCTCTACCTGTGCAGCTAATCACAAGTCTTTTAGGAGTGGAGCTGAAGAAATATGATGTAAGTACATGTGGGAGGCATGTAGGGGCATCTTAGACATCCGTTATGGATGTACGCATTACTGTTTCCCTTAAAGGGAAACAACAAAAAAACCTTAAAGGGAAACAACAAAAAACTTTTTGACTAAAACCATTTTTTTTATGTTCATCGGCAAGTTGCACCCTGGACGACATAGCTCCTGGGGTGATTACCATGTTCAACCCATCCTAGATATGCCACTGAATATGGCCTCAGATTAGCATGAGACAAATGTTTCTTGAACTGAAAGTATAACCACTTATTAAGGTTTCTTTTTTACAATATTGGGGATATGCTGAAGTTAAAGATATTAAAAGGACAGGGGTCTTACAGGAGCAATTACAGGACTATCCACTATTTCCAGCCAAGTTGGAAAAGAACAGAAACAAAATGCTCCCATTCCAAAGAATGAAAACATCAGCCAGTCAACAAAGATAAGGAAAAGAAATGCAAGCAGATGATGAATAATTTAGTACAATATCTCCTTATCAATGAGGAAGATCTATTCTTTTATTAAGTAATCTGAGATTTTATCAAAAATATGGATGCAAGAATCGCAAAACATAAAAAGAAAACACATTTAGAAAGATATTAGCTGGTTTAATAAAGATAATTCAAAATGTATCTACTTAAAGGGAAATATCAGATTGTATGGTTCACTGGACTGTAAGCTGGGAGACAACTCCACAAGGTAAAAAAGCTAAATTTATATACATTTGGTTTATAAGCCTCTTTAAAACCACCCTAAACATATACACCAATACAAACTAAGCACACTTTTACTGTCTGAGAGTACATAGCTCCTAACCATCATCAAATTCAAACTTGTGGCTCCTGGACATTTTCTCACACATTACTGTACCTGCATGTGTCTTGTTTCAAAATGCCTATATAGCCCATTAGACAACAATAATATTATCTGCTAATCAAGCAACCCATGGGAAACAAAGTCCCTTTTCAGGGGCACCTGGGAACAATGTCTAGTTAAATGACTTACTCAAGGTCACACAGTAGGCAAATGAGGGTTAAGGGACTCGAGCCTTGTACCATAAGAACTGCAGCTCATAGCCTTAACCCTATGATGATGATGTTTTTTACCTTACAGCTGTGAGATACTTTTACAGTGCCTGGTCTTCAAGCAAGCAAAAAAATAAATAAATAAAACATTAGTACTTTCCGTACTGTTTCGACAAGGGGCAAATGCCAATGAGTAACTCTGTAGAGCTAGGTGGAAGAAAAGCCATTCCTTCCCTAACCATGCGTACTGTCATCATTTGAATAAAGGAAATCAGAACAATAAGGCTGGACAAATACGATGGTGATGTCTATCAACAGAATTCTTCTTTTGGTTTTCCTCTGGTGCTGTGTGTGTGTTGTCTTATTTTGATGACCTTAGTTTTTTTAGGCTCTAGGTGTTTGCACAGCTTTAAAATACCTGCGTTTGTGCAATTTATCAATGTGGTGTCAAAGTAAGTCAGACAACAGTAAAATGTATCACTTTAAAAATGTCTAGCATTGCACTATTTGAGAAATGGCAAAATATTTGTTGTAACTAGATGGAAGTTTTTTCTGCAATTCCTGAAGAAAAGAATTTGTGCAGGGGGTATTACAGGAATTGATCCGCAATACTCTGTTGACATGCAATTTAGTTAACAGAATATCCTGTGTAACAATTTGATTGAGTGGGTATTTGGTTGAATCAACATTTGAGCATGTGAGTACGATAAAAAGAGTAAGTATATCAATATTTGATGTAGTTTTTGAGTGTGAATTAGTGTCAGAGTAAAAGTTAACTTAGGTGATGGCTTGTTTGTGAGGTAAATGTTTGTATTAGTGTTACTGGTCAGGATTAGGTAAGAGAATAGATGTAATGAAGTATTTATTGTGTGTGTGTTTGTATGTGTATATATATATATATATATATATATATATATATATATATATATATATATATATATATATATATATATATATGGATCTACTCTGCATGCTCGAAAGGCCATATACTCGAACATTATTTTCACAAGACAAAACGAATGAAAACTAAAATCCTGAACCATGCATCTTTCCCAGGGCAAGTAAACACTTGCTGAAACTTCACAAAAACACACCGTATCTGAAACCTACCTAGGTGGGGGTCCATGCCTCACACACCCCCTGATGTGGTGGCCTGGACTCCCCACACCCCCCAAACTATATATGCCAACTCCTGGATTGCACTTCTTCTTTCTTCTTCTTTTTCGGCTTTTCCCAGTTAGGGGTCGCCACAGCGGATCATCTGTCCACTCATGATTGGCAGTGGAGTTTTACAGTTTTGAGTTGCCAGCCCAGCCAGCCCCCAACCTTCCACAGAAGGCACACACACACATACACACACACACACCTAGGGCCAATTTAAAGTGTCCAATCCACCTACTGCATGTCTTTGGGATGTGGGAGGAAACCAGAGCACCCGGAGGAAACCCACGCAACCACAGGGAGGACATGCAGACTCCACACAGAAGGCACCCCAGCCGAGAATCGAACCAGAGAACCTCTTACTGTGAGGCGCCAACGCTAACCGCTCCACCACCATGGCCGCCCCAACTCCTGGATTGCACAACTCCTGGATTGCACTACAGTGGGGAAAAGGGCATATGTCCCCATGTTGGTTAAGTGTTGACTTGCCATGGAAAAAACTGCGTGATCCAGGATTTCAGTTTTCGTTACTTTCATCTCTCGAAAATACCTTTTGAGTATATGAGCTTTTGATGAAGCAAAGTAGACCAATGTATGTGTGTGTGTATATATATATATATATATATATATATATATATATATATATATATATGTATGTGTGTGTGTGTGTGTGTGTGTGTGTATGTATATGTATATATATATATATATATATATATATATATATATATATATATATATATATATATATATATATACATATACATATGTTTACCATGTATGTCAAAGACTGTATTGTGCAGCGATTATGGAAAGGGTTTGTTTTTTATAAGGCACCGTGTCAGGTTTGGATTAGTGACAGGGGACTAGGTTATAGTTGGAGATTTCATTCAACAGTAAGATGTGCTAACACTGCCAATAACACTAACACTTGTCTTTACAAAACCACATTCCATAACACTACCACTGTTCAGACAATAGTGGGCTGTCTGAAGTGGCAGGGTCAAGGATTTATTGATTGAAGATGGACAAGGGTCAGTGTTTTCCTTTCCTACTACACCTTTAGTTTTATAGTAGTTTTGCTTTGGAGGCCTGTATGTTCAAAAATCACCACTGACTGATTTTCTAGTTGAAAGAAGAAACTGCTCTTGGTGAAAACTAGGTGAGTAACTGTTCAGAGACATACTGTTGATCAAGTGAAAATCACACAGAGTTGGTGGGATCCTGAGTTAAATCTCCATCAAGGGGTAGTGTTTTCTTTTCCTGTTGTTAATACAATACTCGTTTCATAGTGGAGAGTTGTATGTTCAAAAAGCCACTATAATGAGAGACTGTGTTAGTCCAGTGGTACTGACAATAGCACAAAACGCAAGTTGTCCTGGGTTCGATCCCCAGAAAAGAGGCAGTATTTTCCTTTCCTGTTGACTTTCTAATACAGTACTATGTTTGTAGATGCTCTGCATTGAATGCTTGCTGTTTGTAAATCACCATCATTGTGATTTCTTAGGTTAAAGCAGAAACTGCTACTGGAGGAAAACAGATCCATGACTATCCAGAGTCTCCTTGTTTGGTGATAACCCTACAGAATAAGGGAGGGGTCCTGGGTTTATTTCCCCAGACAGAGGACAGTGTTTTGTTCTCCTGCTGAGTTGCTTCAGCAACTGAAAAGATTGCTAAATAGACTGTCCTTGTTACACTGGCAGTGCTACAGTATTATACAGTCACATATATGTGTATTTCATATATATATATATATATATATATATATATATATATATATATATATAGATACACACACAAAAACATATATATATATATGCACATATACCATATACAGACTGGTATTCAAAATGGGCTACTACTAGCATCAAGTTTAACATCCATTTTCCTGCTGGTAGTAGCACTCTCAATAAATCCACACACCCTGCAAGATCATAGCTGGGACATCACTTCAGCCAAACTTCATGCTAATGGGGCATTCTGAGGGAGAGGTCTATGCTACCTGCTATATGTACTTCCCCAGAAATACCTGTGGCAAGGCATTTATGCAACTAACAGTTCGAAAAATTTTTCACGTGCATGTTAGCACAATCAGTTGAGTTAATTTTCTCTGCCAAAAGTTCATATTCACTCATTATATTCAGTGGATGAGATCATGTCAGATGTAAGTGCCAGGGAGTTTTGCAGACAGGTGGTGATACAATGGGTGTGTGCAGGTTTGTGTGTGTTTGCATGAGTCTAGTGTATGCTGAGGGATGAGTCATTTCAGGTGAGTGTGTGTATGTCTGAAACAGTGTGTCTGCCTGGGTGTTCACAATAGTGGAGTTACTTAGGGGACAAGTAGATTAGACATGTATGTGTACAGATGAATGGGTGGGTGGATCTGAGTGTGATTGGATGGGAGGATGATCTCTGCTGAGTGTCTGTATATGTGCAGGACCTTGTGTGTGTGTGTGTGTGTGGTTGCCATACCTCTAATTGGCAGTGCCCAATACTTCCAGACAAAACAGGAAGAAAACTAGATGATTAAATGTTAGTCAGAGTTAGTTAAAATGTTAACAGAATGTACAATACATCAACAAGCCTAGCATCACAAAGCATTTTCTGAGCAATACGAAAAAATGGCTTACATCACTAACTGCATGACTTATAAGGGATGTGGAAAAACAAGAGGTTACAATAGGGGCATTCTGTAACCTCAGAAACAGGTAAGATACAGGACAGTAACTGAGGATGTGTTTCTTCATTGGAACTGACATATTACTGAAATGCATTTCCTGTGATTTCCTAAACTGATACATACACACACACTTTTGATATAGTGTAGAGTTTCCTAAATATGTACAAAAATCATGGAATGCAATCTAAACATTCAAAATGGAAGTTTTCGGACAAATGCAGAATACTTTTACCCCTCATGAAACATCCATTAGATATTTGAAACAATTCTGTACAAGAGTAGTACTGTCAGAAACATATTCAAAAATACACACAAGAGATGTACAATATTAATCAAAAACAGGCACTAGTAATACTTTATTAATACGCAATTGCTGAAAATTCTCTGTGGTATTGAGTTACATTAGTTACAATACTAATTAAATTCTTTGCACTGTAAAACGAAATGATGTTGGAGTAGAAGAAAATTAAGAAAAATTAACAAGAAAAGTAACTGATGTTATACGTTGTTCAGCTGATTTGTAGTAGACTCAAAAAATAACTGAACAATTGAGAATCCAGCCTGAAATGTAATATCCTTGTAAGGTTTGACTGGGTGTACTTCAGTGGTAGTGTAACTATAGTGGGGAGAGAGGTAATTTTCTTTGGTGTAAAGTATTGCTGGTGTGATCAGCCAATCCCGATCCCTATCATCTCTTTAGGGCAATACTGGCTTTTAATAGCCAGTACTGCATTTGCTGTCAAACCTGAATGCTGTATTGTATATATCTGCATGTGGTCTAAACTGTAGCAAGCAGTTTGCTACAGGTTATTTTTTATTTTATTTTATTTATAAATTAATGTGAAGACTGCAGCAGTATGTGCAAGCAGAGTATATAAATTGTAACAACTATTTCTACATTTTTTCAAACAGTTTACTACAGTTTAAAAATAACTTATTTTATTTGTGTTTTAGTTTAAAAGAAAAAAAACAAAAAAAAGTGTTATAAAGTTCTGTGCAGGCAGGGTATAAATTGTAGCAAACAGTTTAAAAGAAGACATTTTTTAATAAAACAGGTTGAAGGAAGGTTGGGTGTGGGTTCAGAACTGGGACCTGAATGTCTGGGGGGGTAGTAGTTCTGGTAACCTGGTTAGTATGCCAGCAGAAGGAATGCCTGCTTTTTTGGGGAGGGGGGATGGCACTTAAATGAAGAGGCTGGGGGAGGGCATAGATCTAATGATTCTGCACTTCCTCTATATATTCACTAACCTTTCCTTTCACTGTTGTGCAAGGTCATTTGGCAAAAGTTATATGTCTGTACCCTTATTTGCAATATGTAGTCAATTGAGATTAAGAAGGGCGGCCATGGTTAGCATTGCTGCCTCACAGTAAGATGTTTTCTGGTTTGATTCTCAGCTGAGGTGCCTTTTGTGTGGAGTCTGCATTTCCTCTCTTCAGTTACATAAGTTTCCTCCTGGATCTCTGGTTTCCTTCCATATCCCAAAGACATGCTGCAGGTGGATTGGCCACCCTAAATTGGCCCTAGGTGTGAATGTGTGCATGTGTGTGCCTTCTTGTGGAAGGTTGGGCACTGGGCTGGGAACTTGACACTGTAAAACTCCACTGCCAATCATTCTGCGGATTGTTGTTGCACTGTGGCCACCCCTAACCTAAGAGGAAAAGCCAAAAGGTGAAGAAGTCAATTGAGATTACTAGGTAAGCACAAAGTCTAACTAGAAACATTGTTTCAAGTTTTAGAGAGAGCAAACTGAGGCAGAAAGCAAACTAACACATATACATCATGCAATACTGCTTGAGTAATATTTTGAGAATCTGAAAATAAATTAATTTGAATCCTAGAGGATGGGTCATAAATTTTCCCACATCTGCCCTGACATCCCATGTTTTATTTTATTTATATTTGTTTACCAGAGTAGTGCACTGATCAATATTGACCAATTTCAGGCTCAGCCTGGGTGAAATACAAAACATCACAAAAAATAATGCAGAAATGTAAGCAAGAACAAAGTAGTTCAGACTAACTACAAGGAAAGAAGTACAGACATTCTCTTAAACAAGCACAGTGCAATATACAGTCAAGCAGGGTGTAATGTACAATATATAAATGCATTTCTAAAGTGGGTCAACCTTGAGACAGGAAAAAAGTCTCAGAAATGAGGTAAATTACTAGATATGTCCTATGCTGAAGCAGGAGCATTAGGTTTGGATGAATAAATGCTTTTTGAATTGCATTCTGAATTTGGAATAAGTCTTTGATTTCTTTAATGTAGACTGGGACAGCCAAAGAGTAGGTGCCTGAGAGAAGAAAGTATGTACAGTCCTGTGTAGTTTTGTTCTAGAGGTAATTTGAGTTGGTTTTGTGTTGTGAGTAGTGTCTCAGGCTGTATGAGTTTTTTTCATGAATTCTAGCTCCAAGGGGAGTAAATGTTTGAAGATGGAGTAGAGAGTTGGTATTCTAAAAGTGCGTTATATCTTTGGGGTTTTTTGTAGCAATTATGGTAATACAGTGATGCTTACAAACAGATGAGTTTGTAGTGAATCGACAGATGCTGTTAGAGATAGTCTGGAGTGTGGCAATGTTTTTTTTTTCTGAAAAACAGAAACAAAACTGGAAGCCCACATTCTAAGTTGAGATTGGAGAACTGTTTTGCCAGTGGCTGCTTTGGCTGGCTGGGTTAGAAAAGGGGAGAAGAGGAGGGAGATTATTTTGTCCCTCACTTCGACTATGTGAAAGTAGATGTTTAGTGATTGATCAAACTGTAGTTTTGGATATTTGAAGGTGGAGGTTGTCTCTGTGGAATGGTTGTGTAGATCAAAGATAGTTAAAGACTTAGGCACTTGGAGAATTGTCTATGAAGTTACATAAAACAAAGTTTTTGTCTTTGTGGGGTTGAGAAATAGTTTTTTTGGTTTATGAGCCATTGCTGAAGCTCATCCAAGTCTGACTGGAGTTGGCACTGAATCACTGTGTGAGATTGACCTTGTTTGGAAATGACCATGCCATCAATGCAGGGGATAAGTAGGAAAAGGGGGAAGGGGCAACCAGGGTGACAAGGAAGTCTGTTAATGAATGTGGAGAATTGGGGGTGAACAGGAATGGATTCTTGAGGTACATCTTTGTTGATAGGTACAGATAGTTTGTTTTGGAGAAGATGATGGTTAATGAATTCAAATGGCTTTGTCAGGCATTTATCTTCTACTTTGGGAAAAAAAAAGAAAGATGTAGAAGCCTATGATTCAAGGTCTCTGACCAAAATAGCTTATTGTTTTATAATACGGAAGTCAAGAAATTCTACTAAAGAGTATCACACTTTATCTGTGCTGTAGTATATAAAACACATTGAATAACTCATACTCTTTAGGAAGGAAGACATACTCTGAAATGATTTGCAATTTTTGAAGTCAAGATTACAAAGGTATTCTCTATTTTGGTGGCTAAGATACAAGCTATCCTTCCTCTTGGCATCTCTATGGCCTTGAGAAAAAAAAATATGATAACTTCAACCAGGCAACGATACAGAAACTTAAACCACCAACTAATGACCTCTAATTCTAGCTCTGCAAATGTCTACTCTTTCCATTTTCAGTGGCTCAATTTTCTCTGACCATTTACTTACAATTTCTAGTACCTATTTCAGAAGAACAAAATAATACATATAATTAGAAAGGACAAGTTTACATTATTTTATTTATTAATTTATACTTCCCTAAGCAGGTAACTGAACAGATCCAGGGATCCTTTCTGTCTATATGGTAGACCACAACAGCAAAGACAATAACAAGAATTTAGAAATACAAAGGTACAAAAAAAACAGCCACTGATGCACTTGACAAATACATATTCAAAGGGTAACAGTGAAAAAGTATAACATTAAAGAACATTTACAAAAATGCATACGTTAGTGATAATTAAATATAGAATAACAAGGATTTCAACTTCATTTAAATACAGATTTGTATTTAAGCATATTGCAGAACTCACAGTGCTTTAATAGACTAAGAATCAGCTTGTGTTTTTATTGTTGCTGTAAAAAAACTATGAAGGATAGTTAAAAAGAATCGGGGCAGTTATATCTGCATCACTGTGTAACTGTTGTCTTAAGTTGGTATTAAAGAGTAAACCTACACATTTTGGAATTGAATAACCAGTGCAGTATAATCTAATAACTAGTGTTGCATTGTGTTAGCATATCTCTATTACATTTGCTTTGTTTTGAACAGATGATCTCTGAGCATTTTCTTGAAAGTTAGAAGCTGGTACATGTTCTTAACTTTCTCTGAGAAATTGCTTCAAACAGCTGGGACTATTCTGAAGAAAGTAAATTGCTTGCCATGATAGTAATGCAGTGATGGCTCATGTTTGTTGACTAGATGTATGAATCAAAGTGTTTTATTCTTTACCAAATAAATGAACACAGTATTGCATGCAGAAGAATACGTGGTTAAAGGGAGGCAATATTCAAATCTAGCAAGGAATATATTTCTGGCAATGGCCCATGTAGCCTCAGAGGTCAATAAGTTAGACATTTCTCATGAGACATTCAGCTGGTTTAAGATCTTGTTGACCGGTGCTTCTCTGTGTTGGGGGAATGATAGGTTTTGGTCTAAGATTAGTCCTCGATACATCTACTGTGTAGTGATAGTTGGAAAGCTGCCAAGAGGGTCTGTAATGCTGAATTTAGGATTGCGATTTAATTTTATAAAGAAAGAGACTTAAAGCTCCAAACACCGAACTATGTAAGAAGGAACTGAACACAGAAGTAATAAAAACACACTTTAACAATGGTAAGCAATTTTGCAATACCTCCAGATTGCTTCCTCAGACCATATAAAATCCAAACAACACACACAATTAAACTTTGAATATGAGTATTTAATTGTATGTGTTGATAGTTTGTGATTATAGGATCGTCATCCGTTCTGTGTTAAAGATGTTTTTTTTCCTCAAAAGAAAATCAGAAGGTGCAAGATTTGTGATAAATCCTCACACACACAAAATCTAGATGATTGCCTTCAATGCTGTCTTATCCCTACTCAAAATTATTTGAAATGTATTTTTCATTTGTATATTCTTCTTGCTCTGAATGTCTCTCTATTCAGTATATAGTTTTTAAAAACTAAATGAAAATTCCAGCCAAGGTGGAACTTCCAATGAGTGACATCTGAAATCTTTGAACCAGAGGCCCATGGGGATATATGCAAATGATCGGATATATTTTCCTACCAGAGATTGATCTTGACATTTTCTTTCATTATTTAGTTTGCATTTGTTGACTAGGGATGTCTGTCTGGGCACAAAGCCACCTTTCCAGCAGAGGCCCATATAAAGCCCCAGTACATGCAGTACAAATCTATTTTTTTAAGTTGCATAACAAAAATATCAGGCAGGATACAATTAAAATAGTTTTTGCAATGCCAAAACAGATAACATATTAACTATACACACAGTAGTAAGGTTTCTTATACCAGTTATACTCCATACAGAGTTAAATAACTAAGCAGTAGGGCATACATTATTTACAAAGTTTGGAGATCCAGAGGTTGATTTAATTTTGAGATATAAATTAATTGAGAGCGGCATAGATGGGTGAAGACAGGCTACTAGCTAGCAATAGAGAAGAGTAGAGCAGAGGTATATTTGAAGAAGAGGAAGAATGAAATGTTATACTTATCTGGAAGTTGCAAAGCTAAAGCTAGGATTTTGACAGTTTTCTCTTTGATGTGTTTTCAATGTCTGTTAGTTTTCAAGAAGTGAAAGAACATATAATAGGAGTTTTCAGAGGGTAGCTACAGATTTTGAGTACGAGGATGCTTCTGATGCAGTTGGGGGTTTAGTGATGGAGAGGATGAGTTTGTCTTTATAGCGAAGAACTTTGGTAAGGTGGTAGTGTTAAAACATACCTTTTATTGTTGGATACTTAACAGGACAATATATTAAAGTATGACCTAGTAGTAGCCAACTATAGTGGAGGTGACGTAGGTACTCAGTATGATTTAGTTGTTTCAGAGCAAAACAGTGATGAGTTGTAAAGGGACCAGCTACTCATTTGTAGTTTTGTTCCAGCTTTGCTTGTGTGAATGCTTGCAGATTATTAAAGAGTGGAGAAACATACAGTAGTGTAGGAAGTTTGTAGGTTTTAGCTATGCTTTTTCTAGTTCTGTCTGTTAGGTAGGGGCTTATTCTATGCCAGGGGCAAGCTTTTGGTATTTTTATAGGTGTAGGTCAAACTTCAAGTTGTCACTGTGTTAGGGAAGTATTCAATCAGGGTGTTATTTAATGAAGTGATTTTTACAGGAGTTTTGCACTTTAAGAATGTTTTAGGGGTAAAAAGTAATAGTTTTATTTTTGGGGGGTTAAGTAGGAGTTGAGACCTGTCTAAGCAGGATTCTATGGATGCAAAGGAAATTTGAGAAATTTCTTAAATTCTTTGTAGGTTGGAGGCTGTGCAGATGAGTGTAGTCATGTATATATCATACAAGAGTGGCATGCCTGGAAGCAGTGTGTATATCATTTATAAATATGTTAAACAGGAGGGGTCCAAGTAAGGAATGTAGGGGCACACCTACAGTAATGGGTAAAAGTGATTAATATTCTTACTGCTATTTCAATGATTGGAATCAATCTGTTAGGTAGCTGGTAAACCAGAAGATAGAGAATTGGAGCGACCTAAGGAGGTGAGGTTTAGTGATAGTGAGAGATGGTGTCACATGCTTTGCAGAATTCTAGGAAAAAGGATTATTATAGATTTCAGGAATTTCTGTTTTTATTAATGGTATTAGCAAAGTGAAGTAGGGTAATCGTGGTGCTATGACTAGGACAAAAAAAAAACATCATGTGTGTTTAGATACGGCAGTAATTGGGAATGAATATACTTCTCTAATTTTTTAGACAATGGTTACTGAATGGCAGTTGGTCAGAAGTTGAAATAGTCAGCAGTAGGTCCTCCTTTTAAAAGAGGATGTGTGCATGCCTTCTTCCAAAATGCCTGGGACATGAGGTTCTAGAATGGGTTTATTAGTATAGATATCAACAAAGCTTCAGCTTCAATTTATAAAAATTCAAGAGGAAGTCTGTCTGCAGCAGAGCTTGCAGTTTTTAATTTTTAGGAGATATTTTGTCATGGAGGCAGTAGGAACCGTGGGCTTCACTGAGGTTATTTGGATCTAGGTAGGTTGCTTTTTATGGTGGGGTTGTATTTGATATATGGGTCTACAGTTTGAAGTATGTGTTAAATTTATTAGCAAATGTTTAAATATCTTGGGAATGGTTTGATGACTTTGGCCTGGATTTTGTATATTTTGGACGAATGACCTGAATTTTTTTTTAGGATTATTTTGTTTTACCTGCTATAAGTTAAAGTAGTGGAGTTTTTTATCATGCTTTATACTTTGATTGCATTTCATATCTGCCTGTAGTGCAGAAGTCTTTTTTTTTTGCTTTTTGGAGGGGGGGGGGGATTATTGGTGTGCCATGCTTCCCAGGCCTTGTCTGTAATCATTATCAGTCGACTTAAGTTTTAGCTATATTACTGGAATACATTGAACTAATTTTTGCCTGCTGAAATCATGTTCATTCAGCATATTTGTAAACGTTTTGTTAAATATGAGGGTGGCTTCATGAAAAGGACAATTTTAACATATTCAAATTGTATTGCTTGTGAGCAGAAATGTAATTGTCTACATTAAAGTTGGATAGATTATGCACATTCTTGTATGCATGATGTTTTACTGGATTCCATACAAGACTGTTAGCAAAACTGGGCAGGTGGTCACTTAGGTTGTCAGATAGTATACCACTGTTGCAGATGTTACTGGGTTTATCTGAAACAATGCAGCCTAGAGTAATGGCCTTAGAAGACTGCTTGCTATATCTTGTTTGTATATTTATGAGTTGAGAGAAAACATACAGGTTAATCTGGTAGTGGGAATATCAGATACAATTTGAGTCCAGTCTTTGTTAAGGTCCCCAAGGATGATGGTTTATTGGGGTATATTGGTGGATGGACATGGTTTTATGTTCTCTGCCTTGCTGCTGTTAATGTCGGGGGAATATACAAGGCTATTATTCATGTGGTCTTATAAAAGTTTAACCTGAGTAAGGCAATAAGAATTGCTGCATTACCGAATGAATAATGTTTTTTTCTAACAAAGGATTATGTTGTGGGTATATAATAGCTACCCCACCTGTTTTTTTGGATATATGGTCTACTTGAAGGAAACTATAGCCTGGTGGGAGGATTTCAAGTGTCTTTTTTTTTAGCCACATTTCCGTGATAGGGAGGATGTCAGGGTTGTAATGGCATATGAAAGCATGCAGTTCATGTTTTTAAATTTTGGGCTTGCTTTACTGGAGTTGCAGGAGGTAGGTGTTGCATTATTAATGGCTGTGTGAGCCATAATGGAAGAGACTGTTGTGGTTGACCCTGGATTGGAGTGAATGCCACCACAAAGTTGCAGACTGGATAATAATAGTTGGAATATACAATGCTACTTGGTTTTAAATTTGCTGTTTGTGAATGGTCTGTGGGTTGGGTTAGTTACTTTTATATACGACTGAAAAGATGGATGTGGGATGGGGTTGTAAAGACTGTGGGCTATAGAGATTTAAATATGGGAATAAATGCCATTCAGTGCATTGGACTGAGCAATGGGCAGAACACGGATGTTGAGAGGTGGGTAATAGTTGATTATGTCTGCTAGAATGTGGAGGGAAGTAATTGTAGTACTTTGAACACTGTCTTAACCAGTGTGTTACTCTGTTAGTGAAAATGTAAACAAGATAGTGATAGACGACTGAATAGGGGTTTGACTCATTGTGAATTGGTTGAAGTGGGAGGGTTTGCCGAGTTACAGTACAGTAGAAATCAAATTGAATGAAAGGAGAAAGGTAAGAAGGGATTAGTTGGTATGTGAAAGAGGGGAAAGGTATAGATTATACACTGTTTCATGGCTGGTGGTAATATGGTAGGTGGAAATTAGCTTAGGATCAGTGTAGATGATGTGGTGTGGGTAGGAACTGGGGGTAGAGTAGTGGAGCGAGTGAGCCCAAACAGAGAGGATGAATGGAGTAAGCTCAGCCAATCAGGTAATTTAATAGAATGTAGTTACTCCTCCAATACAGATTCTAGCAAAAGCAAGAAATGAGGTAGAAAGTATAGGGATACAAAGACAATGGCCAGATTCATTAATGCCTACACTTAGTGTACACATTTTGTATTCAAGTACATTTATATTTAAGGCTGCAAGAAAATCGGGTTCATATTAGAAGATCGAAGGTCCTGTTCAGTGAGTACGAAAAGAGTGATACGCATTGCGCGAACCACGAAAACAGCGAACGTTCAAAACCGGGACATTCGAAATGTCGACTCGACATAGCTGGCCCATCTGCAGTATAGCTCTGGAAGGACCTTAGGGTTAGGGTGCGGGTTAAGGTAAGTGCATAGATAGGTAATGTATGTAAGGTTGAACGTAGAGTTAGAAGTAAGGTTTTGTTAAGTGTATGTGTGTGGATTATTTATTTTGTTTGGGTATATCTCTGTAGGGTAAGTGTGTGATAGTTACAGACCTTAGGGTTAATCTGCGGGTTAAGTAAGTGCATAGATATAGTGTACGTATGTGGTTTATTTATTTTGTTTGGGTAGGTAGCATGTCGCGGGTGGTGGGGTTGGCAGAGTATGACGATTTGTGATTTTAAATTTTGTGATTTATGGCTTTCAGTGTATTCGTGGTTCAGTAAATATGTGTTGCTCTTTTTGTATTCACTGAACAGGACTTTTGAGCTTATAATATGAACCCAAAAAATCATTATGAAGACTGAAATTAGGGGAAATAAGATGTGAGCTGTGCTTTTGTTGTCTCTTCACTCAGAATACTGTATACATGCTGTGTGCATTGTGTAAGTTTTCAAGAATCTGGCCCAAGGTCTTTGAGCTTTAACTATTTGAGGTGAGTCACAACATTTAATTTTATTGTTATGGGTTTTATTTGCTTTCTCCAAGGACATTTTGTAATGCTTAAGTAAAATATGATAAATAGTTAATTTAGCTTCAACTATAGTAGTATGATGCCTGCGGGTGGGGGTGTAGGCATCTGTCCAGCAGATTCAACATTACAGTACTAAACACACTGATGCTAAAGTGAGGGAAAACAAGATAGTTATGCAGTTTAATTTGATTACTGAATAACTGCCTTACATTGGTTTTAACTGAAGGTATTTCTCTTTTTGTGTTTTTATAACTGGATTGAAATTCAGCTGCAGAAGTTTATTTGGCAGTGAGATTCTTATGTTTGAAGCAGAAATCATCAGGCTACTATGTACTGAGTACAATGGGAGAAGGACAGATTAAAATAATTAGGATTTTTTGGTGTCTGAACTGGGTAGTCACAACATTTAATTTTATTGTTAAGGGCTGTATTTGTTTTCTGCATGGAAATTTCACACTGCTAAAGTAATAAATGCTAAATTGCTAATTTAGCTTCAATGAAAGCAATATAAGGCCAGAGGATATTGGTGGGGATCCCTTCCAGCAGATTCAATGCTATTGTATATATATATATATATATATATATATATATATATATATATATATATACACACACACACACACACACACACACACACACACAAACACATATCAACTTCACCATTACTGAATGATAATAAACCAGGAAATCTGTTGTCCGTTAGTAAAATCTTCACCTTTCTTGAATAGCATGTCATCATCTGTTCAAAGAATACATTTATTGCTCCAAATATACAGTCCTCTATTCTTTAATAATTTTTATAGAATGGCCAGGCTGTACATCTTTGTCCTGATTGAAAAACTTTCTCCAGCACAGTATTAATGTACAGATAATACCCACTGAAATCCAAGTTCACAGCTTCATGGCAGCATATTAAGCTGCTGTAAACCTATAACAGAACGAAAGCAAATGGTCACCATTTTTTTCTTGATAAACAGAGCTTTGCTGATTGCTAACTGTAAAGTTAAAATAAATAAATAAAACATCTGTGCATGTGAGAGACACAGAGACAGCGTGATAAATTACACACACAAACACACTACAGTCTACACAGCAGAGTTTTCTTAGCATGCATTCCCTTTAGAATAGAAAGTATGAAACAGTAACATCTGAAGATTTTGGACCAACTGCAAACCTCAGTAATTTAACATGAACCCGAGCATTAGTGAGGGACAGATCAGCACTATGTGGTAAAATCAAGGACTGTAAATAGGGTGGGGACAGTTGAAATGCCTTGCATTTCATGATTTTTGTCATTCAGTTGCTCACAATAAGACATCTGAGGTGTATTCACTCAACAAATTGAAGGCAACTACTGGGTGTGCTTGTGTGGTTTTGTTTATATTTGTGTGTGTGTGTGTGTGTGTGTGTGTGTGTGTGTGTGTGTGTGTGTGTGTGTGTGTGTGTGTGTGTGTGTGTGTATGCCTGTGTGTGCTGAAATTAAATACTTACATAAATTACATTTGGGTGTAAAATACTTCAACAACAATTGCATATGCTACTTTGAGTCTGAAACATTAGGCAACTGAAGTATTTTACATTAAAAATATAAAACAAGTATATTAGTATTAAACTAATGAAACTAAACAAAAATAAACACATTTTAACAGGTAGTCCATTCTCTAATTGTAGTAATGCCCTTCATGGAGTGTGTTATGATGGGAATAATGCCCTTCTCCAGTTACACATACCCTGTGAGCATTATTGCTTGCTGTTAAGCAAAACTGTTACTTGTTTTATTTCACAATAATTAAATATTTAACATTATTCAAACTGTTTTCTGGTGTGCATTTTTTATGTCAAATGATTAACCTGTCATTTTCTAGGAGAAACTGCTATGTGTATTGACAGACAGGGTGACAGATATAAGGTCAATGAAGGCAGAAGTACACAACAGCTTAAAGAAAACTGGCTGACCTATTACCTTCCACCAGTATTTTCATTTCTATATTTCCATATATTTTATTTAGACTGCATTTAAACTAGGCTTAAGAAATACAGCAATACTGTCATAGGCTTATCAGTCTTATACACCTGCATTATGGATATGCTGAATAAACTTTCTACCCTGAGACCAAGGCATTATTTTACTTTTACAGTGTGTTCCAACTGTTTAGAATAGAACTGCAAGATAGCTTGGCTCAGCAAAACTAAGTGATGGCTGCTCAAATTATCTCTGTTCTGGATGTGACGAGCAACCTAGACATGTCCACAGACAGAAAAATGCAAAGCATCCAAAAGACAATTGCCTTGTTTTAGGAAGAGAAAGGTGGAATTATCACTCTGTGTAGGCAGTTATTTACTGTTGAGCATTTCAGCCCATGAATATGAGGAAATGTTCAGACTGCCATTAGCGTACTACTGTAATGTCACATGTACTTATTTATAGGAATAACTTCCAACCTGATTTTAAAAAGGGACAAATTTGATATAATACATTAATTTATTTGTAGTTGGCTTGAGTTATCCAAGCATATTAATCAGTAAACATGGGAATCACACAGCTACTTTTTACTTTTTAGTAGCATCTAACAAGAGATTTTATTCCAGAGGTAAACTGTCATTTAAGATTCGATATTTGTATAAAATGTAGCCATTTCCATACTAATGGCAAAACAGCCTGTCATTTTTGCTATAATGTTTTATTCCTGTGGTTTTGACAGTTATGACAGTGAATGCCTTAAAGGCACAATGGTACTTTTTTTTTACTATATTTCTTGAGAATATTTCATCTCCTTCATATAGTGTGTATTGTATTTTTAGATGGATTTTTACAAAGATATTAAAATGAAGCATATACAATATGGGACATAGCACTACATTTATTTAAAACTTATTTTGCAGAATTAATTTTTCAAGCCATGTGCCTTTTAATAGATGCTTCACTTGTTTCCCAGAGGTGCTGATAACACCATTCCCACCTGCCATCTTTCATTTTAGTTCACAGCATTCTGCTGTTGAAAAGCATACAACCACACATCTTCCCTGCAGTCCTGAAATATTAATTGTTCTTTAATATTGATCTGATTACCTTTTATGTATCCTCTAGCTGTCCACTCATGCAGAATCTTAATTAGCATTTTAGAATGGAATGCGACTTGGAAAAGTCATTAACTTAAAAAGAAATGTGTATTAAAATCAATGGAGAATGCACAGCTATAAAAATGCCATTTTTAATAAAGCTTGCAGTAATGTTATGCTCTTTGCAAAGATTTATTGCTTATGAAGATCTTTTTGTAGTAGTTAAATGAATTTTCTGTTCCTTTTTTTTTTTTTTTTTTTTTGGCCTAACAACTGCATATAAATTTTAGCATTCCAAGAAATAGATATTTCAGTTCATATTTAAAATTTTTACCAATGAAGACTCACATACAAAGCATATATTTCTTTCTCATTTAAAGTATATTTTGTGCCTCATTATCATTTACTGAAGTCATTTCTTTTTTGTGTACATTAAAATGACACACTAAATATATAAAATAAATTCAATTAAAATCAGCTGTTTTATACTGTAGGGATTACAAAAGTGAAAAAAGGTGAATACAGAATACATCCATTAATGATAGCTATAAGGTGAACGTAAATACCGTTCAGTATTGCTGGGAATGACAGGAATGAAAGTAGTCATTTCCAAATACAGAAATTTGTATAGGCACATTAAGCATCTATGTAACCTACCAGTCTCCTTTCTAGAAAGCTACAGTTCAGAGGAGTTTGCTATTACTGGAAAAAGGGGCTGTAAAAAAAAAACAGCTGCCCTAGCAAACTGCATTATTCTCAAGAAACAGCCAACAGATCTGCTAAAGCAAGTGTGGTAACAAAGAATTAACTGACATTCTGAGTGCAGGCATAATTTAGAACCAAACAATATAGCTACAAGGGCACTGAAAAGGTACAGGTTTATACATCTAGAAAAATTTAGAAAATATATCTGAAGAAAATATATACCCCATTCTAGAAACATTATTAGAAGCAATGATGATTAACGAACATGGATAACATTGAGGAAAGCAGATGCTGGTGACATTTTTTATAAGCTGATCTGTATTACTGTCAAATAGAGTGCTAATCAAGACAACAGACCAGCCCCCCCCCCCTTTAGCCACATCAGATTCTTTACCTGTCAACCTCTTCCCAGACACCATAAAATAATGGCCAAATTTCACAAGGCACAAACCATTTTGTTTGATATATTCACAATGATTCCAGAAATGTGGACATCGTTGATGAGCCTCAACTAGTTTACCATTTGAGATGAAGAGCTGTAACTACAGTCTGACTGTAGTTATAGACATATTTGCACCACAATTTAGCATCCAGTAAAAAAGCCAACTTGAACTCATTCATGTACAGCCTGAAATGGCACTAGTATGATTAAATAATAAAGAAACATTACTCCTATTTAAAAATGAAACTTAACTCAGAGTTATAAAACTCCAAAATGTTAATAAGCTGTTTCGTGAAGTCCATGGTGTAGGATTGGTTCCTTCCATGTTCAAATTTCCCACTGAGTGACTCTGAACAAATCAATTAAACAGAGAGTGGATGCAGGTCAGCTCTGAAAAGGAGCACTCATGACTCTAACCATTTAACAAATTAATTAAAAAATAAAAATCCCATGAGATATCTGTGAATAACATATTTAAACATATATACATACTGCAACATATGCAGGCACCATCTAAAGTCATCTAGATAAAAGTTCATACATATCTATAGAAGAAAAGGCAAATTAAACTATCATCCTCTATTAAACAAAATCATACAGAAGAGATGTACAAATGGTCAGAACTTCAGAAGAGCATGAATAATTTACAAAAAAGTCTTTGACACCATCAGAACTCCTGCATTAAAAAATGTTTGAAGGTAAAGTACACTAAAACTAGTATGAAAAAACCTATCAAACTACCTTATAACTGATTAATAAAGCAGATTATATTTCCCAGGCATAAGAACCCCCATGTTTCTTTGCCATCATTGCTGTTTTACCTCGACTGCAAGAAAATTCTAATCAAATTACATCTTGCCTCCATGGATTTTCAAACAAAACATATTCCAAAGACACTTGAGTTTTCAGAATTAATAGTTACTCATATAGAATAAATCATATATATCAATAATTTATGAAGTAATAAACAAAGAGTTTGCTTTCACAGATTCATTATTTTGGAATTACTCAACATTAATGAGAAGGCCTTTTCTGATGAAGATAAATGCTTAATTATTAAATTTGCAAGACAATCTACTACTTCCCTTTACTGGAAAATATATACATGGATATTTCTTCATAGAGCTTTTTAAAGTACACACAAAGAGGATTTAATATACAATTATGGGAAAATTAATTGTTGGAGGTATAATGAACTCTCAAACTGGAAAATAGTAAATGCTTTTTGGGTTGAATTTAGAAATGTTGCCCAAGCTTTGTGGACAGATAATTGTATCATTTCTAACTCCTTGATCTTATTTAATGCTCCAGTTATAAACTCTGTTCCTAGGGTACAGGTGCCTCTTATTTGGGCCATTTTAGCTATAGCAAGAGAAATAGCCACAAAAAATTGTATATGTAAAACTACTTTTTCTTTCACAGAATGTATTAATTTAACAAAACTGTAAAAAAGAAGTGTCAAATGCCAAAATGAGAACTTCAATTATTACCAGTTGAGTTCGATGAAAATTAACTGATTTACTTGATAAATTTTAATGATGTAGTTTTCCATTTGATTTTGTTGTGAACATTTGTAAACAATCATCTTAAAAGTTATAAAATGTTATTTAAAAAAAATGACATCTTGACTCTTACTCAGAAACAATACAAAATTGGCATCTTCCAACAAACTGCAGAAAATGCTACAATAGGTAAAATATTTTTCAGATGATACATGAGTGGCATTTGGCTTTAAATGTGCAAATGCATAATTAATAGCAGGAAGACTGAAAAATCAAGTATATGACAGAAATGTAATGCAAATGAACTGAACAAAGATTTATAGGAACAAAAATCAGCAATACAGAATGGGCAAATGACAATAAATCATATGAAATATTTTAGAAGAATGAAAGTTAATACAGGCAACTGTTTTGACATCAACAAATACTTTCAGCTTTGGTTTGATGTACTACCCAAATGTGCTGGATCATTTGGAATGGAAAACAAGAAAACTGGTTCAAGCCTATCAAATGTTGTATAAAGATGTTTGGCAATATTATGAACCCCTACGTTTGAATGAATTAGAGGCCTCCTTGAAAATGAATACATTCGTACATCAGCAGTGATAGGACTGCACTCTGACATAATCAGACTTGACCATAATGAAGTTCTGAAACTTGAAGCAAATGGGTGCAAGACAAAATACAGAAACTCCTGGAACAACATGTTGATAAAAATTTGAAAGGCTAAAGTAAGGCAAATACAAGACAAAAGATAAAAGGCTAATATTGACAGCCCAAGATGATGAGTTTTATATTTGCTGGCTTATAGAATGTGCAGAAAAAGTGAGCGATACAGACACATCTTTGTTTTGCAGAACAGACGTAGAAAAGGTTGCACATGTTGTTGTAAGCTATAATACAATTATAGCTGATGGTCTGTATACAGTAAAGCCTAGACATGTGGCTAGGTTGTAAAGCATTTAAAGTAGAGGGGCTGTACACACTGCAAAGCACAATAATGTAAGCACAACTGTTACACTGTAGACTGTGCAAATGTTACAAAATAGGCAAATAATTGAAATGTCAAGACTTGTTAATGTGTATTCTAGAATATCAAGCCTGGAGGATTGAAAGTGTAACCCTACAGATATTAAGTTTGAGATTGCTGGAAGTGTGTGGGTGTGTGTTGGAGAGGGGGAGTATCACTACTCCAGAAAAACACAAGGACAAATTAAAACAAACAAAAAAATAAACATTTACTGTTCTTTCTTTATGGTGGGCTTAGTATTGTGAGGCTAGACATTTTAAAAAGGAGCCTACAAAATATGAGTAGTAGAGAGGCACTAAAACTATGAACCATGAAGGATCATCAACAAATAGTGTCTGATCAGATACCACAGTGACAGAGATAAGGACAAAAGCAAAGTGGTATTAATTATTAAAATAGCTGCACATAGTAGCTATCTTACATACTGAAATACAAGTTTATTCTAATGCATCCGAACATGTAAGCAGGCACTAGAGTGAGGAATAAAGACATTCATTCTTACAGTAGTAGGAATAGGAGTAACTGGCTAAATATGAAAAGATTTTCCAAGCGTACTTAAATATTCCTTACAAACTGCTCAATGTGGAATTTACAGGGCACATTACATGCAGTGAGAAGAGTACTCTTGGAAAACAAGACACAGAAGCAAAACTGATTTTGTGAACTACAAAAATATCTAACTTAAAAGGGTCCATTCATTTGATATTATTAAAACAAAGCAGGAAGAGACAAGAGAGAAACGGTGAGTAAGAGAACATAAGGGAAGAAATAGACAGAAATGCAGATAAAAGAGTTTGTTCAAATAGTAACTGTAGACTTTTATTTTCAAACTGCACACAAAAATAAGGAGAAAAGTGACCTGCAACATCTGCTAAGATGTAATGTTGAACTTTGTGGATCACACTGTTAGAAGAGTAACAGGCTTTTGTTAATCTGCCTGTACCCCCCTATTAAAAAATTGATGTTTTCCCTGGGTGACATCCCTGGCATGATCATCAACATATTAAAACAATGTCAGATCTAGTACTTCTGCAGTTTTACTATAATCATGAACCATTTAATATCTTCTTAAAATTTGCAAGCTTCTTCTACCTCATCATGTCTCATCCCCATTGTCTGGCACAGTGAGTTATTGGATGTGTGTATCAGGAGATGATCTAGGCAAATGATAAGCACCATGCAGATAGCATCAGTAAACAAAAAAAAAAAGGGGCACATCTCAATGAATAAATGGATAAACACACACACACACACACACACACACACATACTTTTTTTTCATAAGAATTAATTAATCAATACAATAACTAAATAAATAAATACTATACAAATACATAAATAAATTAAACTGGGATGCCCATAAATGGGAAACCACAGGTCAAATATACATGATACAAGTTCACTTTAGAAGCAAGTAAAACTGATATACAGAAAACAGTATTAATAATGCACAACAATAGAACTTTGTGGCCCGTGGCTGTACATGATTAAGTACCCAATATAGCTGCTCAAATTTTTCAGTGATCACTTGATGGTAATCAGCAATGTTTATTGGAGATTCCCTCCTAGCATAGTGGCCTGGGCAGGTGCTTAGAAAACCTTATGCTAGACCCAGCTGTAAAAAGACTCTTAACAATCCCAAATACTTATTTCTAATTCAACATAGGTTGTTTGTGTGTCTTTTCGGCTTTTTCCTGGTTAGGGGTGGCCACAGCGGAACTCCGGTCTGCTAATGATTGGCAGTAGATTTTTATGGTGCCGAGTTGCCAGACCAACGCCCAACCTTCAGCGAAGGCATGCCCATTCACACATGTCTTTTGGACATCACTTGACTGCAGGGAGGACATGCAGACTCAACACAAAAGGCACTCCAGCTGAGAATCAAACAGGAGAACCTCTTGCTGTGAGGCAACAATGCTACCGCTGCACCACCGCAGATTTTCTAATTCAACATAGGTAAATCCTAAAATTATTCATAAAATATAAATTTGAATTGTTGAAAAGAAACATAATCAGAAGGTTTACTAAATGTAATGTATTTCAGAAATGGACATGTAGGAAGTTTGTGAGGGACAATTTAACATGCTGCAATAAACTGCATAATTTTAGTGAGAGAAGAGTGAACATTTTCATAAAAGATGTAAATCCAATATATCAGAATTTTTGTGTGTGGAAGATGATTATAAAGTTTTTACTCATTGCACTATATGAAAGTACAATTTTGTAGTACCAAACCTAATAGGCAAAATTCACAAGAAAAGACCAATGTGAATGTGATAGAAAATAAAGACATGTTTATGTTTAAATTCTCATTTAAGAATAAGTCTAGGATACAAAATCTAATATACCATTTATCTGTTTTTAAGTCAAAGGCATCATGTTTGTCTAAATATAACAACTTACCAGCCTCCATGGTCTGTGTATAATTTTCATTTGGTTGTATTTAATTAAGAATATTTTTATTTTTTAATATCTACTGCAATATGTATAATATTTTCATTAGTCTCTACAAAATAGTACAGCTTCTGAATTATCTACAAAATGATATTTAGAAAGAAAACTCAAAGAATCACCTAGCTCAGGGTACTTAAGCTGCAAGACAAATTTGCCTTGCTTGGAGTACCTTATATTTTAAAGCTAGTGTTTCTGTGTTTGTGTGCGTGTGCACTTTTTTTTTTTTGGCAGCATAGATGAAACTGATTTCAGAGTCATGACCTAAATGTAGCTGTGCAGTCACAGCTATGCTGCTTTTTATTCGCCTGATTTTCAAAACATTTCATGTCCTCAAGTAATTTCACAGCACTACAGTATAAACACCTGCAAACTTTTTTTTTTTTTTTTTTTTTTTAGAAACTAGGTATTATACCAGCAGAAGAAACAAAAAGCTGACATGCAGTCTTAAGACAAAACTTCTTTCATTTAGCTTCAGTATTTTTTCGTAATTATCAACAATTTGTAGCGTTCTTAACCAGGTGTACCATTTGCATCTAAGGGCAACGTTTTGCCAATTGTACCTTGTATCCTGGGCAAATGAAAATCTTTTAAGTCCTGTCATGTAACATACATTAATCAAGCAGGGCTTCTTTGGTCTGTAATACTGCATAAAAGTACATATTATATTACATAAATGAATGTTTTTCCCTCTTTGTAATTACAGATAACATTTCCCAAGATATTATGCCAGTACCTCTATAAAGCCTCTCTCTTTCAAGCCATTCATTGAAAATGTATATATTACTTCTGCATTTAACTGTCATTTTCTGCAATTTAACTAATAGTTTCTCTGTCTTTCTCAGCCTTAGAGTACTTAGCTTACTACTAAGAATGGCTTTAAAAGATTTATTGGGTAATAATACAGCCTTCTGCTATCCCCAGGAATGGCAGAGTGATCCATGTTGAGATCTTTACTGTTTAGTATATGTATGTCTCTAGTGGCATGCAAAAGAAAAAGTTTGGCAATACCACTGTTATGCAGATGATACCTAGTTATACCTCTCCTTTCATTAAGAGGAAATTACAGATGTTTATTATCTTGTGACTGATTTAGAGAGAAATAAACAGAAAGAATGGGTGGCACAGTGGTGCAGTGAATAGTGTTGTTATCCCACAGCAAGTAGTTCTCCAGTTCAATCCTCGGCTGGGGTGCCATCTGTGCATAGTCTGCATGTCCCTCCCTGTGGTCGTATGGGTTTCCTCTGGGTGCTATGTTTTCCTCCCAAATTTCAAAAGACATATACTAGGTGGATTAGACACTCTAAATTGTCCATAGGTGTGAGTGTGCAGTGTGGAAGAATTACTGGGGCAGGGCTAGCCACCAGGTGGTGTAAACCTTGAGTCTAGATGAATTTCACTGTTGAATTGGCACCCCAACCCCATATGCAAAAAATGGTAATAAGGGTTGTGGATCCATGGATGAAAAAAACGAATGTGAGTACAACTCTCACTCTTCAACTTTTAAGGTTAAGCGTCACACAACAGCCTGGCTGTGGGACCCCCTACTGCTGTAGAACTTCCCAGAAGATATTCCAGGATGCATAGTCATATGCTTTCTTCATCTCCACAAAATAGGTATGGGACGCATTCGAAAACTACATGACCCCCTCTAAGAATTTCTCCATTGGCCAGGACAGAATCTTCATTACTTTTTTTTAATCAAATGCTCAATTATAGAATGAAGTTTCCATTTTCATTCCAATTTCCTGTTATATCTTTTTTAAAGCAGGCAGAGGGGTTTGATCCATCTACAACTGAGACCATCATCACAACCCCTTGTTTGAAAACAGGGAACACTACCCATTTGTCAGTCGAGAAGCCATGCCCTGTCTTTATATGGAACACTGAAAATGTAAATTAAGCCTTAATATTGCAAGAATGTCCGATACATTTCTTTCTGGATCTACTTCAGCGGCTTTGTGATAAAGGAAGTATTTAACTGCCACAAAGATCTCATTTTACAGAAATGGACTAAATTATGCCATCTGTTTCTAACTCTGCATCCTCAAAGCACTAACTGTTCTCTGGAATCAGGAATTTCAAGTGTTCCTTCTACTGCTAATCATCGTTGGCAGTCAGTGTCAGCATTTCTCCACCCTTTCTTATTACAACATGGAGACATCCAGTCTGCCTCTCATAGGTTACGGGATGTTTGGGCAGATTCCCTAGGAAGCCACCTGAAAGCAAATCTCCAAGACCCTGTCAAATTCTTCCTGCAGTAGAGCATTCTCTTCAGCTGATGACTTCCTAGCTTCCAAGAACATGTCATTCAGACCCCTACATCTTACCAACTACATCTGAGATTTCTTTCTTGAACTCACCAGTTTTGTTTTATGTTGGTGACTAACAACAAGTTAAAGGAATAACATCCATACAAGGATCAAAAGCCTTTTGGAAACTTCTCCATGCCCAGTCTCAAGAACACAGATCTTCAATGAAGCCCTTTCATCCACAGCATCCCCTATGCACATAGCAGAAGCACTTAAAGAGGAGGAAGCTGAATTCATCCTGCACAGAAATATTGCCTACATATTGCCAGGACCCATCAGAACAAGGATGGGGTTTCAAGATGAGTATGTGACTTTGCCAAGGTTCTGTTTTTTTCCTCCCCTCCTGTTTATGATTGCCATGGACATAACATCAAGGAGTAGGCATTGTCTGGAGATTTTCAAAACTAGTGATATGAGACAGAATTTTTTTTTGTGATAATGCTGCCTTGTTAGGTTGCAGTTACTGGAATATTCACAGCAGACTGAAGCATTTCCCAGCCAAGAGTGAATCTGTAGGGATGAAAGGATCAGTCTTGAATTAGAGGTCATGTTTCTCTTCGTACGAACAGTAGCTTGCTTTCTGCAGCTGAGGAAAAATCAGCTAACTCATGAGGACAGGGTCAAGTATCTTGTGGCCTTTGTCACGAGACCAAAAGGTAGATGTAGCAAATACAAGAGATGCATATCAGGCCCTTGGCATGGCAGCTTGACTCACTTTCCTAGATAGAATGAGAAGCAAATCCTGGGTTACAGCTTATGGATTTGGCAGGCCTTCAGAGAGGAGTAGTCAACTGAAATGAGTCTAGCACTTTGTGACTATATCTTCAGGGGGGTGTCCCAGTCATGGCTTATAGGATGGAAGACCGGAATTAGCCAAGAAATTCTGCAGTGACTGTATTTCTCAGGTCAACTAGTAATACACAGAGATCCCAGAGAGTGAGCTGCAGACTGCCGCAGGTCTACCTTGCTCAGGTTGATTCCATTATGACCTCAGCTAGACAAACAAATAAAAACATCTATAGGCGGTCTAGCCATCCATGACTGAAGTGCAACTGTCTGAAGTGCAACATCTCTAAAACACATACTACTTTATGTTTTCAACTAATTGACTACTTGATTCTTGTAATATGTTCCAGGGAGGGGAAATTTGTTTTAATTAATTCAGGCTTACACCTGAAATGTACTGTCTTGACAACATTTACAATAATAGACACTGCAGGAACAGATGGCAGTTATAATTAAATGCCCTTGTTATATTATGATGAACAGAACCAAGAGTAAGCTTCTTATTTCATCAGGGAGTATAAGTGTGGTATTCCAGGCCTTTGTTTCCTTGTGGCGAGATTACCATAATGCCCTTTAACTAGGGCTGACATCCATTTTGATAGGCTTCCACAAATGAGGAACCATAAATTACAGCTTCTGACTAGCATTTCTCATTTTCTCTCTCACACAACAGTACTCCAGAACCTCATCTGGCTGTTCTTGTAAGCACATAACCGTATTTAGAGCACAACCTAGAGCTGTTTACTGAATTTAAAATCGTTTTTTTCTCAAAACTTGCATTTTATCTGTCTTTGGCCTAGCACTCTTGTGTGGGGTCATTTACTGCACTGTTATAACTTGTTGATACTTGTGAACCTCTGCTATCTCTGAAAAAAACAAAAAAAAAAAAAATCTTGCTTTTTTCCCACTTTTCTGAGATTTAAAAAAGTTCAGTTACAGGCTTGCTGTTCTTGAAGTGCTTGTAAGTTTCTGTGAGGCCATTATTTGCTTGGGCTAAAGGGAAGCCTCTCTGTTGATCAGTGGCAGTGAAAAACATTGAGCAGCCTGCCTGCCCATGTGGGAGTGGTTACTGACTTGAAACTGTAGTTTAATTGGCCATTTTGGGTCAATTCCAAAACTCCTTCATCTTCCTCTCTTAAAATCCTCTTTTGCGCGGTTTTGCGAGTTTTTGAGCATAGCGCAACAGCGGGCAGCTCCGCCTAATTGGGTTTAGACTATTCCTGGCTCCACAAAGTCTGCTCTTCACTTTTTCCCTTAGAACTGCTCTATCTCTCAATTTAAACACCATATTCTCATTCTAAGGCCCTTCACTGGTCCAATTAAGTAATCCTACAAGTTAGCACTATTAAACCATAAGCACTACTTACTCTTATACTCTCTACGATTACCCTGTCCTCTATTGGTCCGTCTTAAATTCAGTTTCCCTATATTACTCTAGCATGTCCAAAGGTCAGTCAATGGTTTCCTCTCCAGTCCAGCTGGTGAATCTGGGAATTTTGAGGCAATGTTACAACTGTCTCATGTACACGGACAACCCTCTCCTCCTCCAAACAGGTTCAAATATATGTGAGAGATGCAACTATTTAGCCAAACTGGAGGCTGAGCTCTCTCATCTCAAAACTGGTGTAACCAGTCAGGAGGAGAAGGTAACCTCACACAACACAATTCCAGTATCACATAGTCCCACCGCATCAGCGAACCAAACACATAAATACACAAAAAGATACTCGGAGGCTCTAAATAAAAATCTACCTAAGCAACAGAGACCTCCAAAGCAGACATCCAAGCAAACGCTACCTCAAAACAAAACACGCACAACACATAACCCACAAAGTCAGTGTGTCAAGCAGCCACAGCCCTTAAGGCTGAATAAAACACCTGATACTCTTGTAATAGGTGACTCTATTGTCAGACACACTGACGTCCCGCTCACCAGGTTGAATAAAGAGAAGGTCACGGTGAGCTGCCTGTCGGGTGCTAGGATCCTCCACATAACGCAAGCACTCAGGTCACTCCAAAGCAAATACAAATATGACTCAGTCATTGTACATGCTGGTGTGAATGACCTGAGACGTACCTCCCTGGACTACATGAAAAGAGACATAGAGGAGCTCTCTGATCATGTAGCCCAGGCTGGTATGACCCTGACCTTGAGCAGCATCTTACCCTCACCTAGAATGATGCCACAGTACAAAGACAAAATGATCGATTTTAACAATTGGCTAAAATTTTGGTGTCATTCAAAGGGGATCCAGTGTCTGTCAGCCTGGGATGACATGCTCGACAAGCCACGTTGCTTCACTAGGGATGGCTTGCACCTGTCACCGCTGGGCTTTTGGGGCAAAGGCTCTTGCCACCCCCATAGTGCCTTTTTTAGGCAAGGTTCAAAAGTCAAACCCACCCCCATAGACAGCACAAGGAACAAGAAACTAAGGGTAATGCTGCTAAATGCCAGAAGTCGTAACCTCAATATGCATGCACTCGAAGCTCTCCTCAGTATGGAGAACATTGATATCTGTGCAGTGACAGAAACCTGGTTCAAGGCTTCAGAGAGCACCCCAGCACTACCAGGCTATACCTCATATCATGCTTTTCGGCCCTAAAACCCAGACCGAACCACAAAAGGAGGGTGAGTTTCCATATTTATCAAGGATATCCACACCTCCAGGTTAGTGGCATTGCACAAAGTATCGGAGACCATCCATATGCAACTAACAGTGGGCAGGACTGCTTTTCAGTTTATAGCATCCTACAGACCACCCTCTCAAAGTCAGGAATCCCACTCGGCTTTCCTGAAAACATTGGAGAAAATGAAGATCTCTCCGAACACCATTATATTGGGCGACTTCAACTACTATCTCACCAAGAGGATCAAGGGTCTCAAACAGATGCCATATGCTGCTCGGTTAAAAAAAACTTCAGCTCTACTCAGTTGCATACCGCCTACTTCGAGGCGATCTATGCCTGACATACAAAGCTATGTCATATCCAGAATTAATGGACATGCTCCACCTCAGTAAATCTAAATCCCTTAGAGCCACATGCTCGAGGGACTTGAACCTCAGCACAGAAATAAATAGAACTTGCTGGAGGGACAGGTTCATAACCCAGAGGCTCCCTTCGCTCTGGAATAGAATTCCAGTTCATGTGAGGCAGAGCACCTCACTGAATCTCTTCAAGAAGAATCTCGATAGGTGGATGGGGTATCGTAGGTTTGTCCCAGGGATTACTCCCGTGTCACTATTAGACAGAGGCACAGTAAACTAAACCTTAAAAAGGGCACAGTATACTCAAATCAAGGGGTGGCGTAAGCCATACAGAATCGGGCTAGGCTTATAATTGCCCCAGGGCAGATAGCCTAGTATGAACCTATGAACCTATATTACTCGCAAGGTTCTTTTGTTAATCTTTATAGTGTTGCATGGTATCGGCCTGCTACACAGAAATAATCTTTTGTTCTCTTACAGACAAATGATTGCTGACTGCTTGATCTCTTTGGCGCTGCAGAATTTTCAAGCAGTACAGCTGGAATATTGTAGCATGTGTTCTCTGATGTAGCAAGTACTTAATTTTGCAACTTACTATACCAGTGTCTGTGGGAGTTGCCCTTAATGGGCTGCTTCCGGATACCCCCAAGACCTAGTTATTTGACTGGTGTATTCTGTTAACTACAACAATAATGCTAAAAGTCTGTTACATGTGAATGAATTACTATGTCCTGATTTTCTTGTTTAGCCATTGCCTTTATGTTTTAATGACTTGTCTAGTTTTGTGTCTGTATTTATTATTCTATTTTTACAGTCAAGTACATGAATTTATCAGAATTTAAATTATTCTGGTTGAGAACTCAGCAATGCTGGCTGTGACTCAGATGGCTTGTATTCAACTAGCAAACCAGGTGCTACAGGAACCAAGAAAGGGACAGGAGAAAAGAAGGAGCTATGCCTTCTCATTTCCCTTTGCAAGGAGGGATAAAGACTGTGTGTCTGGATGAACAAACATGGTCCGAGTTCTGTGGGGGACATGGACTGTAAAATTCTTAGCCTTGTATAGATCAGGCTTTAGCTAGTGTCACCATATGGAAGGAGAATGATGTCACATTTTTTGCAGCTCCCTCCCCACCTCTGAAAAGTACATTCTGCAGTTCAAAAAGAGTAACTGTGGAGCATAAAAATCTCAGCCAGCCACCTGGGTCACACTCTCTCTCACATTCCTCTCTTAGTGCAATGTCAGTGCAAACCTTTAAGAAGCCTGTGATATTCCTAAATTGCAAGGACCCTCCCAGTGAACACTTATGTTGAGATGTCATGTGTGACATAAGAGAAGCCAAGGACAAAACAATAACGGAGATGAGATGAGACATTAAGCTGTGTTGTGATGGAAAAGGTAAAAGAAAAATGTAAATAAATAAATGCTATAAAAGAAATTTCTGGTTGGCACCATCCTCTGAAACTTTGATTAAATATGGAAAAATAAACTTTGGTAAAATCTTAGTTGTAAACCATCTCTTTCTAAATGATTCAGAACATGAGTATGTTAGTGAAATGAATAATCTGGGAATAAGCAATACACTGTCAGGGAAAATTAAAGAAAGATGTGCTAGATCTGTTGTTCTAGCAATGTAATATAACACTGTTTGAGCTTTTAAAGGTATTTACACCAGCAATAGAATATAATTACAGTTTGCCTTCATTTTTCAGTACTGATGCTAACTTGAGACATTTCAATATGGTTTTACCAGGCAGGTTGCTTTACTTTGCATCAATCACAAGAGATGCAATGCTATATAATATGGATTCCCTTCAAAAGCTCAAGTTTAAAAGGTTTGAACTGCAAATGGTTGAGACTATGAGATCAAAGTTTTGAAACTTCAAACATTTTGAATGAAGAATGGCATAGCGCATGTAATGGGAAATGTACCATGATCTCAGAGCTTGTATATTTATTTAGCAGGGGGGTGTGGGAGTATTGGAGGGACTTGCCACCATGCAAAAATGTAAAAAAAAAAATGTTTTTCTTTATAACTTTTTTTATTACAATTTCAGTCTTTCAAAACTTCGATCTTATGATCTCGACCATTTGCCGTTCAAAGTTTTGAAGTTTCAAGCTTGTGAAGTAGATCCATATATGTCTGTCTATAAACATATATATATATATATATATATATATATATATATATATATATATATAGGGTATCCCATTATAAGGACAAGCTGCATGTTACCTTCCACAATGGTACAGCAGTAATACAATTCACAGAATCAAGAATGCAATATTATGACTGGATAAAGGTATGAAAACAAACATTTATTTCTAGACTATGAAAAAAATTCCCTGTTCATATTCATTCTTTAGGTAGAACAGTATGCTTTTTGATTATCTGTATATTTACATTCCTAAAGACGGTAATGATACTAGGTTTTGCATAAGAATTTTTGTAACAGAGCTAAGGAGTGCGTGTTCTAATCATCTGAGCCTTGAAACAATTGATGTAGGGAACATACAAACTTATAAAATGCATTAAGAAAGCCATTTAATGTTGCTGTTATAATTATTATTAGTAGTATTATTATTATGAATAAAAAATCATTATTAAGCCAAGGAAAACTGGAAGCCAAACTGCAAACAATAAATCTAATTCTAATTCTTATAGGCACTGATACATACCATCTTAAGACTACAATAAGCAACAGTGAGTAATTTAATAACATTGCTGTTTAATATATCAATACAAAATCATGGGAAAATTCAAACAATCTAAATCACATATTGAAGGATCACAATAATTTGTCAAGTCATAATACATTTTAATTAGTGTGGACGAATTAACTAGTCTTGCAACATACATAAATAATTTTCTGAATTTTATACTAAAATAGAAGCCTGAACAAAAAGCCAGCTGCACTGCATTGAGGAATGTTGCCCCTAAGAGACTGGTTTTATGAATAACATGAGCACAGGAGTGCTTGAATGACAAGTCTGGCAGCAATGATAAATAACATGGGCACTACTGGGTATGTATGACAAAGGGTAGCTGTAAGTGATCAAGTTCTGCTTGCCGTTCCATGGGGACAGTATCTGTTAAGACATTTTTTAGGAGTGCCAAATGAGTAGTGTCTAGTACTGTACATTAATGTACAGTGACAAAGGAATTTGTGCCTGACCATGACTGTGAGTGCTATACTCATCTTCCAACCCAACAAACATACTCAAAACAACTCTTACTTTAACATCACAGCAAAAGACAACACCACTATATACCCAACTGAACACACCAAATTGCTAGGAGTGGAAATAGACAATAAACTAAAATTTGACATTTACATATCCATGACCATAAAAAAGGTCCACAAAAAACTAGGAGCATTATACAGAAATAAACAATTTCTCACCAAAGCAGCAAAGATTTCAATAGCAAATTCCCACCTTATCTCCACCCTACTTTATGCCTCTCCAGTATATACCAACCTAAGGCAATGTGATCTAAACAAGCTAGAGACCTGCTACAACAAAATCGCAAAATTCGCCACAGAGGCATCCTACCATAGTCACCACAGTCTCTCACTTGCTGAACTGGGCTGGCTTGAACTCCCTCACCTCCTTCAGTGGTATCAACTCTCACTCACCCACAAACTAGTAAACCATCCACTAAATGTTCCATCCCTCCAGAATCTACTCCAACCCTATCACACCACCAGACCACTAAGATCCAGCAACAAAAATCACTTGCAGATCACTAAAGTCAATAACTCTGCTGGTGAAGCACTATTCTCTTGCGCCATAGCCAAATTATGGAACTCACTCCCACCCACAATTACCTCCATACCATCATGCACCAACTTCAAAACTTTATTAAAAGCGCACCTAAAAACATGCTGGCTATGCCCTTGCAACTCCCACTCTAATATCATCCACCCCATCCAACTTTCTTTCACCTCCACTAACTACCTTGATGATAGCAAGCTCAGATGCTCATAAGCCTAGTACTTATTATAAAGCAGGAACTTCTCATTGTTACATTTGTTAATGCCTGTTATGTACTTCACAGATAAAGATTCTAGTTGTCTACTGATGTACTATGTTCTTCATCTGTAAATATGTTCTAACTAATTTCTATGTTAAATTGTTAATCACTATGTAATCCAATGTAACTACTGTCTGTTTATTTTACTGTGGAGCTTTTCTCCCCGGGCCTCCGCTGAAAATGGACCCACATCCAGTCGGACACTCCCGGTCAACAAGTTTAAATAAATAAATAATAAATAAATAAATCTATCTAGAAGAGGGCAAACACAAGCTGCATGGCATGGCCAGGGACTGCATCATACCTATGAATCATCTCAGTAGGACTGTTAATGACACCTGGGAAAAAATCCAGTATTGCACTCTTATGCATTGGGATTCAAGGTGGTATGCCTGCTGAAAAGGAGGTACCCCATGGTCCTGCATTATAAATATGTGGTAGAGCATAATCACTAGCAACATGGCAGTGGCAGGCTACTTCTACGTCTGTAGGGTAAACATATCCTACACACTGAACAGAGTGGAGGAGAGGTGCTGACTACAACTCTTAGCTGAGATATATAAGTATCCTGTTTTTTCTGATTATTTATACTGATTATTGTTTCTAGCAATTTATACATAGCACTTTTTATTGCCTGCTGCATAGTTTTTGAGTGTATTTTTATTGTTATTAACTAATCTGCACGGGTAACTGATTTGTTTGCAGTTAAAAAAGCATTATGTAGGGTCTCATTGCTCCTTTATCTGTTTAAAAACTTTCATTTTGTGGCTTTCTGTAGTGCTTACTAACTGTAGGCTAATAGCTTTAGTATGTCCTAGTTCAAAATTGCTGGCTCTGGGCTTGTTTGTTTATACAGTGATTGTTCAAAGCACATGAACAGGCCATCTTGAATTAGCTGAAGCCTTTCTTTACCTTGGCTAGATTGTGTTAATTTGCAGCTGGCTAGTGGGGGCTGGTTCTTTTGTGTTTTTGTAAAAAAGTTGTCTAAGGTTCTTAAAGCCCTAACTTTGAGAGGGTTTCTGTCTATACACACTGAGCAGAGTGGAGGAGAGATGTTGACTACAACTCTTAGCGGAGATATAGAAGTATCCTGTTTTGTTTCGATTTATACTGATTATTGTTTCTAGCAATTTATATATAGCACTTTTTATTGCCTACTGCATAGTTTTTGAGTGTATTTGTATTGCTTTTAACTAATCTGCACAGGTAACTGATTTGTTTGCAGTTAAAAAAGCATTCTGTAGAGTCTCATTCCTACTTTATCTGTTTAAAAACCTTCATTTTGTGGCTTTCAGTAGTGCTTACTGTCTGTAAGCTAATAGCTTTAGTATTGTCTCCACCCCTCCCTGTTGGTGTCTTGCTGTTATACTTGGTGGCTTTGCAGTTGCCCGCCCCTACTGTAAATCTGATCTGGGACACTCCTCCCAGTCTAGTGTCATTAGCTCATTCTACCTAATACAGAGAGAACATTTGATAAGGCCTTCTGTTTCTCCTTTTTCCCTTTCAAAAAAAAAATTTTTGCCTGAATCTCCTTGTGTTCTGACTGTGCTTCTCAAACTAGGGTTACCACCTGTCCCACTTTGCAAGGGACAGTCCCTCTTTGGGCAGTTGTGTCCTGACAAAAAAATTGCAAAAATGGCAAATGTCCTGAGATTTTAGGACAAAATGATTTCTTATATTTTATGTAATAGTTGCACAAAACAGTTATTCTGTATCTAAAATACCTAAATGTTATAAGAAACAGAATAAGCAACTAAAATGCTACAAGAATAAGCTTTTATTTAGGCAAAAAAGTAAAGTTCTAACCTTTGCACTGACAGTGGGTATGTGTCGGCCTGTAAAATCTGATGTTTGTACCAAAAATGTCCCACTTTGGCCATTTGAAAAGGCGGCAACCCTATCTCAAACATTTTGAAAATATAGAGTATATTTTAGAGCATTTATTATAACTATATTTGCCTTAATATTGCTACAACTCAAGTGCTCTAGGTTGCACTGCAGCTGAAGTGTTTGTGTGTTTTAGCTGCTTTTCTGTATATATAGACTTCTCTGTATATGTAGACTAGCTACTTATTCTGCTGTGTTACTGCCTCTTAAATTGTTTTTCAGTTGTGCACTTGCCTTGCTTCATTTAAAAAGTTTTAAATTGCTAATTTTGTAGAGTTTTAATTGTATTTACTGTTTAGGACTACACACTCAAGTGTGTTAGCCTTTTCTGTGTTTATTTACTGTATTATTGCATTGTTTAGCCTGTTTCAGCAACAAAAAAATACTATCTTGTTTGCTCATTTCCCACCTTTTCTAGCCAGTCCATATCCCAGGCTTTGCTTGTCTCAGGACTTTATTTTCTGTGCTCAGAGCTATGCAGACCTTGCTGTGGTAGAGGGAAGTCCTACTGCTTACCAGTGGGAGTGGTGAGCATTGTACTGCCTATCTAACGCTAGAGAAGAGGTTTCCAGCTCTGAAATTCTAATTTTATTAGCCTTTTAGGGCTAATTTCTATCCCTTTCAACTTCCTGGCTTAGAAAACTCGTGTGTTTGCACATTTTTCACATCATGCAGCACTGTGAGGCTACAGTTAAACTATTCCAGGTGCTATAAAGTCTGCTCTTCAAATTTTCCCTTAGAACTAGCTGGTTTCTCAGTAGTAGCACTAAAATCTGAACCCCTGTGACTAGCACTTGCTCTAGAACCTGCTGGAAAGCACTAGGAAGCCTGAAACTGATTCAAGCACTCAGCTCTCCTTGTCAATAAGGAGAAATTAATTATAGGCACTAAACAGCCTATAAGTGCAAAGTACCTTGCAAAGGTAATGGAAAACAGCTCTTAAATTTTACAAAAATCCCTAGGAAGCCTGAAACTGATTCAAGCACTAAGCTCTCCTTGTCAATAAGGAGAAATTAATCATAGGCATTAAACAGCCTATAATTGCAAAGTACCTTGCAATGGTAAGGGAAAACAGCTCTTAAACTTTACAAAAAAGCACCTAAACAGGCATGTCCAAGGGTCAGCTTCTGGTGGTTTCTCCTGTCCACCTGGTGAATCTGAGCATACTGGGGCAATGCGGCAACTTCCTCATGTACACAGCCAATCCTCTCCTCCTACCACCCAACACTACAACCTGCGAGAGATGCACTTACATAGCCAAACTGGAAGCAAAGCTCTCTTCGGCCAAGATTGTGCTAGACAGTCAAGACGAGAAGGTTAACACCTGCATTACACCTCAAGCAACTCATAGCCCTTCAAAACCCATACCATCAACACCCACACATAGCAACACTAAACCCACATATGCAGAGGCCCTTAACATTAACCTGCCCAAGCAACAAGGACCTCCGAAACCGAAACACAAAGAAACACCAGTCACAACCAAAGTGACACATAGCTCACAACACCAGTGTGCCACCCAACATCAGCCCCTAAGGCAAGACAATGTACCAAACACTTTAGTCATAGGTGACTCTATAGTCAGGCTCACTGATGTCCCACTCACCAGGCTGAACAAGGAGAAAATTACAGTCAGCTGCCTGTCGGGTGCCAGGATCTGCCACATAATGCATGCACTCAAGTCACTCCACAATAAGTACAAATACAACTCTGTCATTGTCCATGCTGGAGAGAATGACTTGAGACGTACCCCCCTGGACTACATGAAGAGAGACATGGAAGAGCTCTTGGATCATGTGACCCAGGCAGGTATGACCCTAGCCCTGAGTAGCATCCTGCCTTTGCCCAGAATGATACCACAGTATAAGGACAAAATGATTGACTTTAACAATTGGCTAAGCTTCTGGTGTCATTCAAAGGGGATCCAGTATTTGTCTGCCTGGGAAGACATGATCGACAAACCACAGTGCTTTGCCAGAGATGGTCTGCACCTGTCACCCCTGGGATTCAGGTTACTGGCTAAAGCTCTTGCCACCCCTATAATGCCTTTTTTAGGCAAGGTTCAAAGGATAAAACCACCACCGTAACAGATACAAGCAAGCAAAATCTGAAGTAATGCTACTCAAGAAGTCTAAACCTCAAAATGCACTCTCTCGAGGCACTCCAAAAAATGGAGAACATCGATATTTGTGAAGTAACTGAGACCTGGTTCAAGGCTCCAGAGAGCACCCCTGAAATACCAGGCTACAATTCTTACCACACTTTTCGGCCACAAAACCAAGACTGAAACATTAAAGGTGGAAGAGTGTCCATATTCACAAAGGATATTCACACCTCCAGGCTAGTTGCCCAACACAATGCATCTGAAATTCTCCAGGTGCAACTAACACTAGGTAAGACTGCAATTCAAATTGTAGCTTGCTACAGATCCCCCACCATACCCCAAGATTCTCACTACATCTTTTTAAGCATACTGGAAAATATTAAGATACAACCAAACACCCTCATACTGGGTGATTTCAACTACCCTGCCATTAATTGGGAAAACTACTTGGGTACCAGCTCCTTTTCCCAACGGTTCTTGGAATTCCTAAATTCCAACGCCCTGGATCAACTAATCCATTGTCCCACCAGGGGCCCCAATATCCTAGACCTGGTCATTACCAACATGGGAGATTGATGCTCCACACCAGTGATCACCCCCTCATTGGTCAGGTCTGACCACAAGCAAATCACCTTTGACATCCACATCCCACCCCCACCCCCCACTAAGGAAACCTCATTAAAAAACTTCTCCAAAGCCAACTTCATGCTACTGAAGTCAGAAGTGACAAACTTCACAACACTCACGCAGATGGGATCTGGAAGTTCGACTGCAGAATCCTACACTAAGGCACTGTATGAGCACATCCACTTGTGCATGAATTGTGCCATTCCAAATACAACCAAGATGCTCTTCTCCAAAAAAAGGAAGCCAATCTGGTGGTCCCCTGCTATAAACAAACTATACAACAGAAGGAAGAAACTGTTGCAGAAAAGAGGAAAATCCCAGGATGCAAGAAACTCCCTCACCAGCCTCAGTAAGAAGCTGAGATCCCTCATAAAATCCTCAAAAGCTAGTTACAAAAATAAAATTGCCAAAGATTCCCAAGACAACCACAAGGCATTCTATAGTTATGTCAAGAATCCAAATGGCAATGCTCAGATCTGCTCTGAGTTACAACAGAATGGCATTAAATATACTGATCCTAAGGATATTGCCAATATCCTGGCAGATCGATTTAGTGCCAACTTCACCCCCCTCTCACCCCCTAAAGGGCTCATCTCAATACCAAAAGATTGCCAAATTCCGATAATTACAACCACACAGGTAGAAACCGCTCTCTCCAAAGCTAAGAATACAGCATCCATGGGACCAGATGACATCCCAGGCTGTGTACTACGTGAACTACAAAATGAAATGGCACCTCACCTAAGTGTCATGTTTAATCATAGCCTCACCTCAGGCTTTGTGCCCACTGAGTGGCGCACAGCTACAGTTATCCCACTCCACAAGGGAAGATCTGCCTTGGATCCTGGGAACTACCGTCCTATCAGTCTGACAAGTCTGATCTGCAAGGGCATGGAACGCATTATCATGGAACTTATAAACAAAGACATTGGCAACCTTCAAACACTGGACCCCACCCAGTTTGGGTTTGTGAAGGCTCAATATTGTCTCCTGAATCTGATTGACTTCTTTGAATCAGTCTCCAGAGCTGTGGACGAGGGTAAGGTGGTCCACACAGCCTATCTGGACCTCGCCAAGGCCTTCGACACAATCCCCCACTCTGGAATCATAGATAAACTTACTAAGCTGGGCATAAATCCCTACGTCACTCGAAGGGTTGCCAACTGGCTTACTGACAGAAACCAGACTGTAAAAGTAGCCGACTCCAAAACCAGCTTCAGACAAGTGACAAGTGGAGTACCTCAGGGTTCAGTCCTGGGATCACTCTTGTTTGGCATCTACTTCTCTGAGGTACAGGCCAACACTAAGGGACTCTAGCTAACAAAGTTTGCAGATGACTGCAAACTGTGAGCCATTATTGAATTCCCAAATGATGTGGATATTCTACAAAAGGGCCTTACAGAAACAGATGCTTGGTGCCAGAGCCACGGGCTCAAGCTTAATGCCAAGAAATGTATAGTTATCCCCTTTGGAAAAAATATGTACACATGAATTACCACATAGGTGGCAGGACACTAAACATCAAACATGTGATGAGAGACTTAGGGACACAGGTTGACAGTGGTCTCACTTTCGATAACCACATTGCCACAACAGTTAGGAAATCCTTCTATGTGGCACACCTCATCACTAACAGCTTTTCATCCAGAAAAAAGGAGGTCATTGTCCCACTGTACTCATCCCTCATTAGACCCATTATAGAGTATAATGCCCCATTTGGTATGTACCTCACAAGACATCTGCAACAGCTGGAAAGGCCACAGAAATGCCTCACTAAAAGAATCACAGGCCTAAAGCAGATGCCATATGCTGACCGTCTAAAAAAACTCCAGCTATACTCTGTGGCGTATCGTCTACTCAGAGGTGATCTCTGCTTAACATATAAGGCCATGTCAAACGCTGAGCTGTTGGACATGCTTCACTTAAAGAAATCCCAATCCCTCAGAGCCACACACTCCAGAGATCTAAACCTTGTCATCACAATAAACAAAACATGCTGGAGGGATAAGTTCCTGACCCAGAGACTCCCCATACTCTGAAATAGACTGCCCATACTTGTCAAGCAGAGTGCCTCATTGGCCCTCTTCAAAAGGAACCTTGATGATTGGATGGGAGATAGGAAATTCACCCCAGGGATCATGTCAGTCACCCTGCTAGACAGGGGTCCAGAGAAGTAAATATTGTGGGAAGAAATATCCAGGGAATTGTTATGGCTAGGCTTGCATAGGCCCTAGGGCTGATAGCCTAGTACCAACCTATGAACCTATTCTCACATAATGCAACTGCTGCTTTTGTTTTTTTCTTTTTTCCTCATTTACGGTTGGATGGTCATTAGTGAAGAAGTGGCTAAAAAGGAACAAACAATTCCTGAAACCAAGCAGGAAATTGTACAAGATCATCCATATTACAGTCATTTCATAATGGATGATCGGTTGAAGCAACATTCTGAAGTTACCTTTCCCAAGGCACAGTGCATTAAGGTTGTGTTTAACTAAGAAATGTCTATGAGATCAGTCCTACGTGAGTGTACATTTTGGATGTGGTAGGACTTGAGCCACCACAAAAATCAGTTAGGTTTTTGTTAACAAACATGGACACATCATTTTTGACATTTTTTTTTTTCTGCCAGACCATCATCTTTGCAATAAAACATACAAGAACTTAAAAATAGCTACTAAATGTGGATATCTAACACGAGTCAACTTAAGTTCCCAAAAAATTACATATGCTAGCCAACTTCACTAATTGCTTTTATAAGATGCACTCACACAAACAAGTAAATGAGAAAGGGCAAAGACAGAGACTTTCTTTTATTTGTAAAGCAATACATTACCTGTCTGCCAATTCAGAATCTACTGAAGGACTTTGCTAGCAGTTTCATAACTTTCTCCAGAGGCAGCAAAATACTACAGTCTATAAAAACAAGTAAACCAAAAAATAAAAATCAAAACCGTGGAAGATTGCTGATAGGTATGAGGAAAAAAATGTGAGCCCAAATCTGACCTGTTGCACATCTCAGTATCTAATGCACGTATTGATGATTTTACTGTTATATTTTCTATAGAACACAAAACATTTTCACTGACTAAGAAGTTTTATCCATTTGGCTTAAAAATTGATGAATGCTGATTTCACTATCATGTTAAGTCAATCAGATTGGCCATGCCTTGAAACAAATCAGTCACAGCTATGTTTCTGTCTAATATTCCACAAATATGCTCAGATGAAGACTTTAATGTTGTCGTAGTACGACATTTTGTAAATCAATTCTGTTCAAGACAAAAGTACCCAAATATTTCAAACAGATTTTCAGTTTGAGAACATTTGACTGTTTAGCTCTTTAGACAGTTCTTATAGTGGGAAAAGTAAATGATACAGAAACAACTTGTTTTTAAAACAAGTTAATGTATCTGTGTAGTTGTATCATTTTTCATAAATTTGGAAAAACGCTGCCACGTGGAATATGTAAAATTGAAAGCGAAGGTCAGCAGTCAAATTGCCAAGCATGTAACAGGCACTTTTGTTCTTGGGAATTAATTGAATCAGGTAGCAGAGTCAAGAATCACTAAAAGAAACATTAGGGACCTCAGATATGCAGAATATACCACTGATGGCTGAAAGTGAGGAAAAGTTGAAGATTCTAACAGTGAAATTATAAACATGCTGCTCAGCATAAAAACGTTATCTTGCCCCATCACTTCTTTATAGATAGATGGGGAAAATGGAGGCCGCGACAGACTATTTCACTGGTTCAAAGGTCTCTGCAGTAAAATTAAAAGATGCTTCCTTTGTATCAGGAAAGCTATGGTAAATCTGCATAATAAGGTTTTACAGAGAAAATACAACAAAGTGTCAGTGATGGTCTATAAGGTCAAAAACATTGTTTTTTTCAGTAATAACATATAACTGCATGAGTTGAATTATAAGGTCAAACACGAGAGTTAATATTTTTGACATATAGTTGGGAAAATGCCATGGCCTGCAACACCAGACCAGTAAAACAAATTCAGCCAGTCAGTTCACTGGAAATTCTGACAGCAAAACAAAAACTAAGATAACTAGGTCACATACTGTCAAGATAGGATTTACTAAAAAAAGACAATGATGCTTTAAAACTTCAAAGGCAAAAGAAGTAGGAGTGACAACATTAACAGGGCTGAACAGAAATTCTGAATTAATGAATATCAATTGTACAAAAATATAACAAAGCAGCTTTGAAGATATGGATGCTAAAGTTCTTTAAGTCAGGAAGGATAAAATGATTAAATGACTGAACAGTAGCAATAGCTATTACACATGGAATTGCCAAATGTAAAAGTTAAGAATCTAAACACAATTTTTCTTACAAAATTAGCAAACAAAAAGCCACTGCACAAAACATATTTTCATAACTGATCAATATGTCTGGTAACAATTTGGAAAACAAAAAGCACTGCCAGAAACATACAGAAGGTATACATCAGCATTGACAAAGTAATGAGTTGTTTTTTTTTTTTGCTTTGGTAAATAATACTTTTGTAACGACTGAAGTTTCTAAATATTTTCTCCTATTTACTTCATTTATGTGCTGCTTGTTTACCTGATGAACTACTGTAGTCTTTTTGCTTCTTCCAATATAGATTTAAATAACTATTTGCTTTTATGAATTAATAACATTCCTCTCTTCATTTTTAATGACAATATGTTGACACAGTACTTTAATTCTATAACTACATGATAATATTTCTTGCTTGAGTTGTGACATTTACAAAATTTCAGTCAAGACAACTTGGAAAAAAATTTCAAGCTGTATGTAAATGTATTAAATCACAGAAGGATCTTTTTTCAAAAAAAAGGTAGATTTCTTCTTTTCATATTCTTGCAATTCCCCTTTTGTCAGATTCAAAAATACACTGCCTATAGTTATTTCATATGTACTTATATTTCTGTCATTCCTTCTGACCATTAGCATTCTATCCTTGTATGCTGAATTTTTCCATTCATTCTTCTGTGTCAAGGACAATGACTTTTCTTTCTTTCATCATGCCTGAAGGTGAGGGTTAAGCTACAAGGAGAAGTAAATCATCCTGAAGAGGTTATGCTTTTTCATAAGCCTATTGCCCCTGTAGCACATGCTAATGTCATCACTCTTAAAGCTGGGTGGACTGTGGTAGGTATCCTTGAGCAGGTGCCTTGAATCAGCCCATAGGTCACGCCTCCTACAACCGACTCCCACCCATCCTGGTGTTTTCACTCTGAGCAGAACCTTCCACCACAACTCCACTAGTGAGGCCTCCAGGATGTTCTTTCGCTGCAGGATATAGATGCTCATAATCAATGTCTGCTCCAGTAAGTGCCAAAGTCACTAATCATATGTAGGTCTCATGGGTTGTAGTCAAGGCTTTATCCTTCTATATCACCACTGGGACAAGTAATTTAAAATCAGTTAACAAGGACTGCAGCATTTCTTTCAATATTTTTAACTCCTTTCAGCTAACCATTGGCTGATCTAGGACCTCTCTTCCCATCAATGCAACTGTAGCTTTTAGAGTATTAACAGTTCATTTTTGGTGGAATAATGACAATTCTACAGTGTTTTGTAATCTTCAGTGAGGTCAGTGTTAAGTGAGTTTAGATTTTTTACTAGAATTTTCATTATAATATTATTAGCATACACGATACACGTTGTCTGTGGCAGGTCTCAGTTTAGATAATTTATTCATAGTGAGAAAAGAAGGGAGCCTAGAACAGACCCTGGATGCACTCTTCTGTTAATTGTGACTGTTGTAATGGAGTTGCCAGGAATATTATAAAAGTTTAACTGGAGTGGTATCATTTTAGCCTCTGTAAAAAGACTGGATGAAAATAAGATGCATGCTAGTTTGCTGAGTAGTAAGAAATGGCCTACAGTAACAAAAAAGTCTTTATACAGCTAGACGTATATCACCTATAAGCATGCTTTATTCCATGGTGGAATGTTTAGTTGCCTAGAGATTTGATATCTGTCAGAGTACTATAGCCAGAATAAAACTGATGCTGAGATAAAAATGGGATACTTCGTAACACACTCCAGTAGTTGTTTACATAAAGTTTTTTTTTCAAGAAATGTGTTAAGGGGTTGCAGTTTGATTATAGGGTAGAAATCATTAGCAATGAAGGGATGGATACCTTGGGCAAGGGGATGAGAACAGCATGTGTGAAATTCTGAGGTAGGAGATTTGGTAAGGAGGATATCGAAAAGATCTAATTAGGTGTTCAGTTTCAGAGGTGTTGCACATTAACGCTGTATTTTAAACTAATTTAACTTTTGTTATTAAATTCATTTTTCATTCCCCTAGGCTCTGACCATTATCTTATCTATGGCACTATGTTGCAAGTTAGGAACATAAACAAAAACTCTGTTTAATACCCAGGATAACTTTGGGACCCATTTTTCTCATGTATATATTACATAAAGACCACTACTTTATTTACTTTTTGATCAACTGGGCATATTTATTACTATAATAAGACTTTGAAAAATGACAACAACTCATGCACAGTCTTCATTCTGTATTCTATCAGTATATACCAAGTCAATATATTCTGAGAAAAGAGCAGTGTTTAAGTAAACTTAAGATAACAGCAGATGTTCAAAAGATCACTGCCACTACGGTAGACCTTAAGCTATATGGGTCATATCTTGAAAGAATACAAGAGCTGGCCAACTTCTAGAGCTAAAGGGGACATTCCATGCACCCAAACCATTTGTCAGCTTCAACTGAGCTGACTGAAAAAACAGGTTGGGGAGCCAAGCTGTTCAGAGCTTTCAAGTTAACAGTGAGAGGGAAGCTAAGCCTTGGGATGGCAAAGCTTGGAAAAGAAGAAAATAAACATCTACAACCCAGGAAAAACAACACAGAGGAAAAAGTGAGATGGTGGGCGGGAGCAGCTTCTGCTGCAGTGATCATTCGAGGAGCTGCTGCTATGGTAAGTTTACTTACACAGCTGTACTATGTTCTTCATGTTGATCACTGCTGCATTAGCCAGAGTTGTGGGTAGATTACAGTAGCTTAAAAATTCTGGAAGGTGGAAGAATAGTCCAGGAGCTCTTGGAGAATGGTCCTAGCAAAGCTTGATCTAGAAAAGGAATTACGTTTTCGGAGCTTTAATAAAATATGTACAGAGGATCAAGGTTCTGCTTCTAGAACAATTCAGGAATCAAACCCTTTCCGGAAAGCCATAGATTAAGCCAAGATCCTTGTAGATTGGGCCTTGACCCTACCTGGAAAAGTTTTGTTGTGGTAAGTATAACAAACGGTAATAGCCTTAGACAACCATTTGGTGATGGCCTACTTTGAAAAAGGTTCACCCTTGTTACCTTCACAAGAAATGAACAATTGATCCAAAGATCTAAAAGATTTAGCTCTGTCAAGGTAATAGCAAAGTTGTCTGTGGGCATCAAAGGCACAGAGAATCTTTTATCTCATATTTTTGTGGTTCAAGAAGGAAAACAGAAAGATGGATATTTTGTCATAAAGTAAAGTCTGATAACACTTTAGGCATAAAAGAAGGATTAGTTTTCAAAGAAACCTTGTCCTATGTAAAGTGAGACAAGACTGACTCACTGTAAGAGCTTGCAATTCAGATGACCATTCTGCACAGGACAGAGTAATCAGTAAAACTGTTTTCCATGTTAAGAAATACAAATCAGCCAAGTTAGCTTTTTCAAATGGAGCAAGTGTAAGATTCTCTAACAAGAAATTAAGTTCCCAAGGAAGGGGCCCCAGTTTTCTTGGAGGCACCTTGTGCAAAAACCCCCTTTCAGAAAACATTTTAACATGAGAATGCTTAGAAGAGGATCCGTGGGCAGACTTACTAAAATGGCTATTAAATGAACCTCGATGAAGGAGTAAGAAAGGCCATGTGGAGGGGGGCGTGGCCAAGGATGAACACAGGATAGCAGCAGATTTCTTCAGCTCCACCAATTTCATTACACTGACAGGAATTAATTACTTAAAAAATAATTTTTGAAGTAATTTTCTTTCTAAATATGTTTGTTTTATATAGTTCTTGAACTATATCTAAAAAAGAAAGGAAATCTTAACAATATTCCTGTCAGAAATCACTTTGGAAATTTTCCTGTCAGTTTATCAGTCTGAAATGAGTTCCAGTAAGACAAATTCTCAAGACTCCAGCATCAAGAAAGAACTTCAGTCTCTGATAATTATAATCCAGCAACTTACTGCTAAGATGGATAAAATGGATACTAAAATAGGCACCTTCATAGAAAAACTACAAAACAAATAGACTTGTTACATATAGACCTGCAACAACAGAAGATCCAGATGACAGGCATAGAAGAAGCTGTGAATGACATGGAAAATAGAATACAAGAAGAGGAAATCAACATTGAGTTTCTGCTGAAACAAAATACACATTTACAAACAAAGCTGGATGACATGGAAAATAGATCTAGGCACAATAACATTAGGATTTTTGGACTGCCAGAAAATATTGAAGGTAACAATATTACTTCTTTTTAACAACATGGCTCCTAAAACTTTAGACTTACCAGAAGCATTCTCTTTTGGTATCGAAAGAGCACATAGATCTATAGCTAATACTAACTCTAACAAAAAATATCCTAGATCAGTTATAGTTAGATTTCTATCATCTTTTGATAAAGAGATGGTTCTTAAATCTGCTTGGGCTAAAGCTCCTGTTAAGATTAATGAGACAACTGTGCGTTTTGACAATGACTATTCTTCCCTGGTAATAGCTAAAAGAAAAGTTTTTCTGCCACTAATAAGAGAGCTTAAAAAAGCACAGTTTAAAACATACCTTCTGTTTCCTGCCAAGCTTAAAATCTTCCTTCCTGATGGTCCTAAAATTTTCGATGACTTAGACTCTGCTTTACTGTTTATCAAAAAAATAAGATTTTGGATAAATTAGAGGAAATGGAATGGGCTAGTCCTTCATTAAAGAGACTGGCAACTGAAACTTCATGGAAGACTTCAGAGAAGAAGAAGAGACTAAAAAACAAATGATTTGTTCTATGTTTTTTTTTCTCTCATCATTTTATTTCATTATTAATCTTTTAAATATAGTTCCTGCATTTCCAAGAAGCCACAAATATTTTGAAAAAGATTTAATCAAAGTTATTCTCTGTGTGCAAAGAAATGTTTTGTTTCATAACTAGTCAAAATATCTGGAGATTTAATGGCAAGCTGTGATTCAACTTGTTTCTCTTTCTGAAAAGGAGAAGTAAGGTCAGTAATTTGATACATTTTTTCTTTATCTTTTTTTTTTTTTTCTTCTCCTTTTCTTCTTTTCTTTGTTTAAACAATGACATTCTATTTAGATTATGTAGTGGGTAAGGGGTGGGGGAGGGCAGGGAGAGAAGAGTAATGAAAATATGAGTAATAGAATAATAACATACTTATTCCTTGTAAAATTTTATATGTTCTTCAAATGCTATTCCTAATTATACTTTCTTGATTATACTGCTTATGCTTGTTTGTAAATAATCTGTCATGCTTTAACTAATAATAATTAGAACTAAATAATAGTAAATAATATGTTTTATTTTTAACTCTATTAATATAAACAGTAAGTAATATTCCATTGTATATACTTCTTATAGCTTTCTCTTACATTTTTTTTATTTATGCCTTACACCCTTTTACTTTCTCCTCTCTTTTTCTTTTCTTTATTAATATATAGAAATGCTTTTGATCATATAGACACAGTAAATAATAAGATTTGCATAAAAATTGAGTTGGGACAAAAATATTGAGTTTTATTACTTATTAATAATTTTGGGCTTAATTTCACTTACATAGAGGCTGTAATAACCTGTAAAATACATTGTGAAGGTTTTGTCATGTTTAGATGCATTTACACTGCTAAATGAATGTTTGTCACTAGTTTTAATAAGTTTCCCGCCAAAATGTTAAGAGAGACAATCTGGGATGTGGGCTGTCTCATGCACAGTGTCCATGAGCTACTTCAAAAGCTTCAACTCTCAGAATTCTCACAGAGAAGCTGAAAGCAGCCAGTCTCACCTTTGACCTAGATATCACACTGACACATCACAGATTCAGGAATGTCACTCTACCAGGAAATAGAAATGATACAAATGCGACTATGTGAAGGAAAATGAACTCTTTAACATCTAAATATGAGTTATTTTATATAATTACTTAAATATCTATGTTATAATTCATAAAATATGTCAGTTATAATGAGTTTAAATGATACAGTTTCTTGTAGTAAGTAAATGTCTTATTTTAGAAGGCATAGAAAATGAAACATTTATTCAAGTGTTTTTGAAAATCTACTTAACAGCAGCTTAATAATCTGTGTTAAAAACTTATGTTCCAAACATATACATTACTATAACTCATTTAATTCATCTGATTGACAAGCATAAATAATTTTATAACTCTATTCTGGAAGAAATTGTCATGTGATATATTTTAAAGCAGTAGTATAGCATGGTTGTAAAATCTGGTTACTAAAATGTAATTGCTGTGCATTATTTTGTATAAAGCAGACAGATTTATTATAGGGATAGCAAGTAAGATAGTGTTCGGCAAGGACACAACTCAGTGAGATCAAATATATATATATATATATATGTGTGTGTGTGTGTGTGTGTGTGTGTGTGTGTTTGTGTGTGTGTGTATGTGTATGCATATGTATATATATATATATATATATATATATATGTGTATGTGTGTGTGTGTGTGTGTGTGTGTGTATGTATATATATATATATATATATATATATATATATATATATATATGTGTGTGTGTGTGTGTGTGTGTGTGTGTGTGTGTGTGTGTGTGTGTGTGTGTGTGTGTGTGTGTATGTGTATATATATATATATATATATATATATATATATATATATGTGTGTGTGTGTGTGTGTGTGTGTGTGTGTGTATATATATATATGTGTGTGTGTGTGTGTGTGTGTGTGTGTGTATGTATCTATGTATATAAGTGTTTCTGAGAATCTGCATAACTATGCAGTATGATTTATAACAATTTCTATGAATACAATATGTTATTCTATTGACAATAATGCGTTTGAGTAAATGCTCATATACAAGCAATTCAAGGTTTTTTTGGAAGCTGTTAATTGCATTTACATGGCAGAAAATAGATGCATCTTAATATATGTAATGTCTGAATCATATTAGCCAAAGTTTTTGATTTAAATGAATGTTAGAACTTATTTTTCTCTCCTCTTGATTTCTAACATCAAGATTATTTGAATGCTATTTGAATACAAGTGTTTTATATTACATGGATGTATATAGTAGTATGAACAGTTTAAAAAAAAAAAAAAAAAAAAAAGGTTTATTTTAGTTTATATGATGCTGTTTTACCAAATGTGTAGTCTTGTCTTGCTAGATAATTGAATTGAAAACTGTTAACCTCAGTTAAATATAACTAGTATTAAATTGATAAGGTGGTAGCTGAGGTACTGCTGCTTAGGGTAGGGGGTTAACTTGAGTGGTAAATATTACTCTAAGTTGGAGTTTATAACTCCAGGCTGGATGCAAGGTTTAATCCTTACATTATTTTCACTTGTTCATTGTTATTTGTATATAGTTTTGACATCCACAATATATTTTGTACATTCATTGTCACTACAAGCAAAATTGAATCCTATACGAAATCCCATAAGAGATTCAATAAATACAGCTATATTTAAAGGTACACCTAAAGGAGGAGATGTAACATTACTTATCTTGTTATTTGTTATTTTGATGATAAGATTCTTAAGTTTTAAAAATGCCAAATGACATCTTTAAAAGGAATTTCTTTAAACATTAATGAATTGAATAATCCATGTAAAAGGGCAAGCCTAATAAGATACATTAATTTACATAAGGCCAACTTAGTCTTCCTGCAAGAAACCCATCTCTTGAAAAAAGATATTGATAAACTAGCCACAAACAAATATACAGTACTGCTTAGTTCAGAGCACACTCAGAAAAAAAGAGGAGTGGCTATTTTATGGAATAAAAGTATGCCCATTCCTAAAACCATTAAGTCTTATCTGGATGACAAAGGAATGTTTTGTATGGTTACAATACAAATTAATGGGAAGACTTACACTTTAATTAATGTATATTGGATACCTGGAATTGGTATTAATACAGTGAAACATCATCTTGATAAGATCATATCATTCTCTATAGGAGATATTATTTTAGCTGGTGACTTTAATTGTATACTACATGAAAGTGATACTACCACTATAGGGAAAAGAAGAATTACATCTAATGCAAAACATTTAAATGATTTTGCTAATTCTTATCATTTGAATGATATTAATAATCAGATAGATTCAAAATCATTACCATACACCTTTTTTCTAACAGATACAAAACTTATTCAAAAATAGATAGGGTCTTTATTTCTAACCAGATGGTAACAGATTTAATTAATTCCAAAATCATTCCATGTCCTATATCTGATCATAATTCAATTGTTTTTGAATTCATGATAAAAATACTCATAATGTTCAGATCAAAAGGATACCAGCATACTTAACTCAACTAAAAGACTATAAAGAATATATACTTTCAGAAGTAAAACATTTTTAGACATAAATAATACTCCTGAAGTCTCCATTGTTTATGTTTGGGATGCCTTAAAATCATATCTATATGGACAAAGTATCAGATGGTATAATAATAAAAGGACATCTTGGGATAAGGAATTGTTAGATATTCAAAGTAAATTAGACTCTTATAAACATAATAATAAAGAAAATATTATGGACAAGAAAGTTATTGAAGAAATAAACAAACTAAATGAGAAATACAAAGAAATTTTAACTCATAAAGTTAAAATAACTTTAGAGAAATACAAGTGTTTGTCTTATTCAATAAGCCCCAAATACTTACATAGACTTAAAATAAAACAAAAGGTTGAATAAACAAAACCATATCAAAGAAATCTTTTCTCTAAGGTAAAAGAAGAATGTTTCTAGCATACCAGAAATACTAGATGAATTTAGAAATCACTTTCACAAAATTAACCATAATAACATTAACATGGAACCTAAAGATAAAATAAAGGAGTTTATAACCACAAACATGAATAAAAAGCTTAATAAACAACAGATTAAACTATTGGACAAGAGTATTTCATATACAGAAGTTATTACACAAATAAATAAGCTTAAATCAAACAAAGCACCGGGTAATGATGGTATTATACCAGAGATATATAAAATCCTTTCTAAAAGTACATATTCATTAATACATAAGGTTTTTATTTTGGCTCAAACTGAGTTAATAACCCCCCCCCCATCTTGGCAATATACATTTATTTTGCCAATTTTAAAACCTAATAAAGATCCAACTAGATGTTCTTCATATCGCCCATCTCATTACTTAATGTTGATTATAAAATGTTTATGAGTATTTTTGCTGATAGATTGAAGACAATCATTCCGGCATTATAGATATAGATCAGACAGGCTTCATTGTAAATAGAAATACTTTTGATAATATAAGAAGAACTTTAACATTAATAGATTTTGCAAATAGGAAAAAGAAAGATTTAACACTTATTAATCTTGATATAAGTTCAGCATTTGATTCAGTAAGTTGGGACTATCTGTTTACCTTAATGAAGTGCACAAACTTCTCAGATGCATTTGTAAATCTAATTGAGCATTTATACAAAGGAACGTTGGCTTATATTAAGGTAGGAACATATGTTTCACAAAAATACCCATTCTTAAAGGTACAAAACAAGGATGTCCACTTTCTCCACTATTATTCACTTTAGTAATGGAGCCTTGGGCTAATTTGATCAGAAACAGTACTGACATAGAGGGTTTTCAAATAGATGAAAATACAACATCCAAAATTCAACTTTTTGCAGATGATGTTCTAATTACATCAGCAGGATCTAATTCTTCTATGCAGTCTCTATTTGATAACATGATGAATTTTAAAAGTATTTCTGGTTTAATATTCAATGAAGAAAAACTAAAATACTACCTATATATACACGAAAAAATATTCTCATTAGTGATTTTACTAAATATGTACCCAATTCAGGTCAGATAACTTATTTAGGTATAATACTATCTAAAGATATTAAATCTATTATATATAATAATTATAATACCTGTTTTCTTAATATACAAAATCTTTTTAATACCTGGAATAATATGTTTTTACTATGGAGGAGAGACTTACAATTATTAAAATGATAATATTCCCCAAGATTTTATACTTAATACAATCAATAATACTTCCACCTACAAAAATAATTATCAAGAAACTGAATACACTAATGTTAAATTTCCTATGGGCACCTAATAGACCTAGGATTGCATTAAAGAAACATACTAATAGCTGGTCTCAAGGGGTATTTCTTTTCCAGACTTTAATTTATATACTATCTCTTCTATTGTAAAAGTTATTACTTTATTAATAGATCAGTCATATGTCACAAAATGGAAAGATTATTGGGAGCTAATTAGTATGCACTTCATGAAAATCTCCTTAACACATAAAAATATGATTGTAAATAACTCCATGTTATGGTTACTAAAGGAATTTTGTACTTCACCTATTACACCTAAACATATGGTTTGTTACCCATTAAATATTATTATTAGTTATCGTAACTTTATATTCATGCACCCTAAGTATAGGGAATGGAATTTTATTGTATTCCCTATAATGTATACTCAGGGTATGCTTTTGTCATCTACTTCTGAAGGAACTCAGTTAGCTATAGATAATGATCTAAAGTACTGGTATCAGTTGATATCTGATAATAAAGTTAAAAATCTAGATTTCTTAAAACAAGAATTTGATCTAAGAGAAACTTGCTGGTTAGAGGTTCAGAATCTTTAGACAACATCTCATTAATAACATAGATCTAATGTCTATAACAGTTAAAGAATCTATTCCAACACTGATTGATTACTTGATATTAAATTTACAACATAAAGTTTCTGATAAAGGTAAACTTTCATACATACATAAAATTATCAGACAAAAAACTTTTTACAGTGTAGATTCATACTGGAATTATTTCACTTCTATTAATGGGGACCCACCAAATCAACAAGATAAACAATATATATTGGAATCTGCTTATAGAACTACGTCTTCCATTGTCTGGAGACTTTATACATGGAAATTTTTACATAGATCTTTTTATACACCTTTGATGATGAATAAAATAAATAATAAAGATAATTTATGTAAGAGATGTAATGTAGAAATTAATGCTGACTGGGCTCATATGTTTTATGACTGTATAAACTTGAAAGAATACTGGAAGTCAATTAATGAATTTTTGCAGGCTCATTTTACAGATAATTTCATTATTTCTAAATCTCTTATATTATTCAACACACCTGTACCTCAAAGAGAGTAAATGGTTAAGCTTCCCTTGTTATGGTCTATTCTAGCAGTGGCTAGGAAAATAATAACTAGAAATTGGATTTCAGATACACCTCCTTCGTTCAATGAATTTAAAAATGTTATGAATATAGTGTGCCATATGGAAATAAACACAATTAGGACAAGAACAAATAGAAAAACATCTTATTATATTGTATGGGATAATTTACAAAATTTGTTAAAAAAATTTTAATTTCAATAGCATGGTATTTTAGTTTAATTAATTGATCTGATTGTAGTGGATGTCTTTGTAAATACTTTAGTTGTTTTGTTGAATATTATAATAATACCTATTTTTAATTACTTGTATAAAATTGTTATGATATTTCTCTTATATGTTAAAACAATAAACCTGTTTTGAAAAAAAAAAGAAAGGCCATGTGGAAGTAACTCAGACAAATCTTGTAAAACCAGAAAACAACTAGTCCTGAATGGATGCTGGTTACATTTTTGGCACAACAGAAAACTTTTTTTCGATTTGCTAATATATGATTTTGTAGTGGCAAGCTTTCTTGCTTTTATTAGTACCTGCAAAAGATAATTAAGACCCTATCATCCATAGGTGGTTACTGGACTATTGACCTGATGGTCTTTATTAGCCTAGCTGTGTGTACCCAATATAATACTAGAGAAACACAATATAAAGGATCTTGCCAAAACCTGAGATCTTAGTTAGCAATGACTGTCTAAATTTAGGAGGGTCATAGGTGAAATCCCCAGCAGAAACTTATAGTTTTCCATCCAGTCATCCAGTATACGCTGAAACAGGGTTATAGAGGGGCGCTGTTTGATGCAAATTGATAGGCTATTCCAGAGGAGTGGCAGCCTCTGAGAGACATATCTGTCTCTCAGGCAGGTCCCATTTATGTTGCAGGCCAGGTTAAGGTCCCTGGAGTGGGTGACCCTTGTCCCATTTGACTTGCAACCAGGCAGACAAGTAAGTATCAAACACCCCTGATCATATTTCAATTGATCTAGTCTGTAACAAAACGTGATAATTGCCCATTTCCAAAAGCATGGATAACCACTCTTTCCTGGGTCAGAAAGGAATGACCACAATTATCTTGGGGGAATTCCTTCTAAATCTTCATAAGTACCTTGGATATTAGAGAAATGGGTGGAAAAGGATACAGGAACTTTCTTGTCCAAGAAAAATAAAATGCAACTGTCTTACAGGCCTTCTTGCATGGAGTCCTACAGCAGAAGTTTCACAGCTGATTGTTCAAAGAACTCCTGTCCAACTATATTCCAAGCTAACATGGCTAGTCTGCAGATGAGGTAAATTTTTCTGCCTCGCATGTTGATATACTACATGGCTATGGTATTGTCTAGGACAACTTGAAGAGGTCTCAGGGACCAAAGATGATTCAGAGTTTGTTAATTAAGGCAAGCATCTCTTTTATATTTATGTGCTTGTATCTGTCCTTGGTTTCACACATACCTTGGACTTTTATCCTTCCAGAAACAGCTCCACAAGCTAAGTCCAAGAAGTCTGTCTTGACTGACTGCTTTGGAAAGGGGAGGGAGAAAGGAAGACCTGGATTCAGTGATACTTACTGTCCCGCCAAATGACTTCCGTAATGACAAACGCCAGACATGGGATTTGAAATAAAGGATGTTGGTGCTGGGATGAGAAAGATGTAAGATTCCACTGCATCTTTCTCATGTGGAGTCTTGATAAGGGTATCATGAGAATCATAGATGCCATGACACCCAAAGTCATGAAGTATTTCCTTGCAGTGAATGAAGTGTGAGTAGAACATTTTACGAGCAGATCTAGATATAGATCTATTTTTCCTGTGGTAGAAAATCTCTTTGGACTGAAGTGTCTAGCTGACACCCAGGAGCACAATCCTGTGTGAAGGAGTCAAAGACTTTTGAATGCTTTCTTGCAATCCCAGTTCTGTAAGACATCTCTTCCCTAAATGAAAGATCCCTGTCACTTAAAAAAGTCTTCAGTTCATAAACAATTGTTCTAAATATGAAAAAAATGTGGATACCCTGTAGCCTGAAAACTGGAGTTAGACACTTTGTAATCACTCTTGGTGCAGTGGATAATCCAAAGGGTAAGCCAGAGAACTGATAATGTGATCCAATCACACAAGACCTTAAGAAACTGCTGAAGTCTGCATAAATAGGGATGTGATAAGCATATTTTAAAACTAGAGTGACTATGAAACTTGGCTGAAGAAGAAAGGGTAACAGGTCTTGAAGTAGCAGCATTCTGAACTTCAGCTCTATCACAGACAGGTTTAGAAAAGAAAGATAGATCCAAAACCAGTCTCCAAGCATTTTCTTTTTTTGACACTAAAAACCTCCTTGAATAAAAACATTTTCCATCTTGGTATATCTAGTTTTATCACTTCCTGAGACAGCATCTGAAAAACAGTAGGTGGAAATAAGAGTCTGATCCGTTGGATGAGGGATTACCCTAAGGAAACATGGAATTTCCTTTTACTGCCAGCCGCAACACTGATGATCTTTAGTAGCCATTTGTCTGAAACTAACTGTTGCCAAACAATAAAATGGAGGGTCATACTTTTTGGAAGGGAAAAGGGCTGGGGGGGGGGCAAGGTCCCTTTAATAGTCATTCTGACTTGTTGGACAGTCCTTGGTTTTCTCAGGTTCCTAAATTATTTTTGGAACTCCCTTGTCACTTCTTCTTAAACATCTGTTTACCTGCATTTTGTTGATACTGTTCATTTATGTATTTATTTATTGCCAAAATTGGTTGAGAGTTTGGGGAATCCCTTAGCAAATTTGGAAAAGGAGGGCTGAAAAAACCTTAGAGATTCCCTGTACAACTTACCCCTCTCACCCCATTTTGATCACCAGTGCAGGAGAGTGGACAAAAGCTAATTCTCCAACCAAAGGAGAATTTAAAATCTCATTTTTATCATCATCTGGGAAGTTCTGAGAACACAGGCAAGGCAACAGTATCAGTGGTCAAAGCCCTTGAAGAAGTTTCAAATGAATCATTGACAAACTGTAAAAAATGAGTAGTGACTTTTGCAGTAGAAAAAAGTAAATTTTTCCTCACAAGAAAAAACTGCAAAAAAAAACATTCCTTGTCCTCTCACTATTAGCCAGAATAAACGTTAACATATGAGCCTGACAATTCAAAATTCTAAGGCATACACTTGTTCTCATATGCATCAATAATCATCCCATCCTTATCAGAAAGATTATGGATTGCAGCTGTAGGATAACTGAAGTTGTAGCTGCTGGATCAGGTTTGGGAAGAGTACATAAAAACATAAAAGACTGAGGAATTTAATATATCCCATCTGCCTTTTTAGGAAGCTGTCTGCCTGTCAGACAAATTGCAGGCAGTAACACACAGTTCTTTCAAAGCTGACAGAGATGGAGGAATAGGTGAAGGTTCTGCAAATTCATTCTGTAAGAGCTCATTGTTTTTCTTGAGGGACTGAGAAACCTCAGTGTTCTCCCACTGAAAATAGTACATCATTCTGGAAATATTCTCTTAGAAAGGGAAACTCCCACAGGAGAATCAGAAACTGAGCTGTCCTCGGAGTGTGAATCAGAAATCTGAGAATACCTTTCTCTCTCCCTTCATCTTCCTTTCCAGTTTCAGAATCATCAGTATCTTCAGGAAAAGATGTATCCCTCTTCCTTTTACCACAAACTGTTTTATAAGAAGGATCAATAGCCTGAATTAAACCTCATGCCAGGCCCAAGTAAATAAATTCTGCTAAGGAGTAGACCCATGTTTAGTTTTTTTGTTTGTCTTTTGAACTGGAAAAATAGGGCAGCAGGGTTAGTAACGTCAGCAGCGGGTGTGGGGGGGGGGGGGGTTGCATGATATTATGAAAAAGCAGGGAAGCTTTCTCTGTGCTCCCTGAGGACTAACAAGAGAGGCTTTCCCTTGTTCACTTAGGGGACTCTAATAACCATAACAGAGGCTGTAGCTAACCCCTGGTCCATAGTGGCTATAGGTGCTACACCAGAGGGATACAAGGAAGAAAAGGTACAACTAATGACTATAGTCATCTACTTGCAGCTGGTGCAAACTGCTAGTCTGCTGTAGCAGCAAAGTCTGTTTGCTTAATGTTTTCTTTTTTTGGCTGGAAGAACGACCCCACCATGGGAATGCCACTTTCTTCCATGCTCAAGCTGAAAATGGTTCCTCTTTCTCAAGGAAGACAAACAGCAAAAGACAGTAACAATTAAAATATTTAAAAGCAGCATTTTTTAAAGAATAACACAGTAAAAAACACTTTAAAACACTAATACCCTGCCCCTAAAGTAAAATAAACAATTTCTCCACAGAAAAAAATGTTTTTAAATACTTTAAACAAGTTTAAAATACTTTAAACAACTTTTAAACTGACAGGAAAAGTGCATGTTCCCATTTAAAAGTGCAACACAGTCTCAACAGTCGATTAAAACACAAACTCCTAGTTTAAAATAACTTTCCTGAACAAGAAAGTGTTAGCAAGCAAACATTTTTTTTAAAGGAAGGGATTTTTTCCCCAAACTGTACTTATCTGTTTAGCAAATAACAGCACAAGCTGACTGTCAATCCTCATAAGTCCCCAAGGAGTATAATCTTCTGTGGTAGGAATGCTCTTTAAGGCTTGGCACTAAAATCTGACTTGGTAGTCAGCTCAGCTCAACGAATGGTTTGGGTACTTAGAAGTTGCCCTGAAGCTTCACAAATTGACTGGCTGTGATATCCTTGCAGAATATAACCTACATAGCTTGGGTTACTACAACATTGATCACTATGAAGAACCTTGCTTGACTAACTGCATTTAGAATTCTCTAACTCTTTGAGGCTGTTGGAGCTTTCATTGGATCTTATAACTACATTAAAGAACTGCCTTTTTGTGACAACTATAAAACAGTGACAAGATATGTAACCATGCAGTAAATAGCACAATAAACTTATATACAGATGTGGTCAAAAAGTTTTAAACAGTACATTTGACTGCAGTACTAGTTAATGTGCAAATTTGATGCTAATGAGAGATTTGGGTTTACCATTCCATAAGAGGATGATACTTTGATATTATCTGTTTATGTAATTGTTACAGCAAATTATACTGCAATTTCTGCAATGCTGGAGTAAGAATTTATATTACAGTAAAACAGAAAGTTTGTCTTCTTTGTCTGTTTATTCAGAAGATAATTACCAATGTTTTATTTTTATGGATATAAATTATTAGTAACTTGAAAAGATGGATGACATGTAATGATCTTTTCTGTATGGATATCAGTTTGCATGCAAGCTCAGTCTCTTAATTAACCTAGCTGTTAAAAATAATCCAGATTTCTTATGTCATCAAGTTTAATTTGTTTATTGATGGTTTTAGACAATTTCTTATGATTCTATCATTGTCATAAGCTTATTGCAGGGGATTGTGATTTACCTTGCTTTCATAAAAAAATACATATTGGGTAATTTGTAAAAAAAATATGTATAATATAGCAAAATAAGATAATAATAAAAAATATATTATTTTGATCAATTCCAGTAGTTATACTCTGTTTTCTAAATACAAGTTAGGCACATTTTTGATTTTGCTGTAGATATAGTCTAGCTGTATACACATTGCGAGTTGTAAATCCACTATGCCATAAAAGTAAAACATCAGTAAAGTACATTATAACATAATCAGAATAAAGTAACTTTAGTACACATTGAACCACATTCCTTATCCTTAATACAATTATCACTCACTATTTATGACTACCACTCTTGCTACATTTAAAAACTTCTTTTAAAAAACATTGTCTTTCTACTATATGTGATAAAAGAGAAAAGTAAGTAATGAAGGAAAACACTGAAATCATTTATGGATTACTGTTTTCTGAAATTAATTTTACTAATACATAGACCAGACTAAATGCCTTGAGGATTACATATGTTATAATATAGCTTGGTTAAGTAGATTTAAGGAACCTCCCATCCCTGTTTAATAAAGGAATTTCTGTGATGTTTCATTTTATTTTAGCAAAAGAAAACTACTTGCCCCACATAATGTTTTATTGTCCTTAACATAAATAAGGCAATAAGTTATTCATTCTTGTGACAGTTTTATGGGAGTGCAGGATAGAACCCTTTATAGGCCGAAATGCTAAACTCTTATAAATGAAAAGGTTAATCTCTGCTATTCAGACATAAAACATAATTGTATTACAAAAGAAACAACATATAGTGTTCAGCCTGGAGCCTGCTAAAACTTGGATGAGTATTTTGTTTATTCTGAGACAAAGATTATACATATCCTTGCAGCCCATTGTAGAAGAAAGGTTGTGAGCCGGTCAGTTCTTCATTATGCAACAGCGAATCTGATATGATCAGTCTCCATTTGCCTACTGTGCAAGTCTTAGCCAGTCTGTAAACATACTGCACCTAGATTGGTTCTAAAATCAAAGTATACAATGTTTTCCATTTAACAAATAAATTAAAAAAATGGTTGGCTACACTGCTAACTCACATTTGATATACTGTTACAATTGCGTTTTTATTAATGCTAAACAATTTAGTTGTACAAACCAGATGAAATTAACTGTTGACTACATGTGTTATAAGATAGCATGGTCAAGCAGATTTAAGATAGTCACTATTGCTATTTAATAAAGGAATTTCTGAGATTTTTCATTCTATTATCTTTAAATCTACTAAGACTGTTTACTGAAAATACACACTACATCTAATAGTGTAGTCTTATTTTCAGCATAATGCTGCTAATGTAATTCATTGTACTCCTTTCTACATATTTTACAAATGTATTCTACGCACGTTACATATTACTATCATTTATTGCAAGTGTCCTAAAAGGTTCAGCTCAGTTGGACAGAGTTCTTGTACATAATTATCATGAATATGATTCACATTATATTGGGGTGATCTATTTAAATATTATTATTATCTCATATACATCATAGAAGCATTTTCATTTTTCCTCTTCATAAATTTGAACATTTGTTTTCTGAAAAACCTGATAGTTCTCAAAACAATGACTACAACAATTATCTTACTGTATTTTTATAAAATATATAACAAATTAAGTTATTTATTATAAGTGTACAAAGTCCAACATATTGCTATATTCAGTCTTGACATGGGATGAAAGCAGTTTAACGTGTGTATCTTGGATGTCATTGCAGTTTTTTTTTGTCTCAATTTATCCTGAATGCATATAGAGAGGCAAAAAGCCTCTTGCTATCTATATCTATATCTATATATGTATATATATAATGTATATATATATATATATATATATATATATATATATATATATATATATATATATATATATATATATATATGAGAGAAAGAGAATCATAGGTATATACTAGGCTAACCACCAAAACCAGGGCCTTTGTAAGCCTAGCGTTGCAACTCAACCCAGTTGTGTCCCTATCTATCATTGGCATTTATTAGGTGGAAGTATGTTAGCAAGTATTTAAAGGTTATGGGAGTTGGTTTAAGCAGAGTTACTATCTGCTCTAACAGAGAGATGGGGGTCTGACTTGGGGTGAATTTTCAATTTTCCCATTCATTGGTCAAGGTTTCCCTTAAAATGGGTTAGGGATAGAAGCTGCTTCACATGGATGAGGAGACAGTTCCAGAGCATGATGATCCTCTGAGATGTACATTTGTCTCAACAAGTCATATTTATGTCACAAGCAAAATTGGATGTAGTGGTTCTGATGCTGTTCACTTTGTGAATGTATAAAAGGTCTATCACAGCTGTATCCAAGGATACCTTGTATAACAAGCATAGATTGCATGTAACTTGTAAGAGACTAAGTAGAGATGCGACTTTAAGGTGATCCATACACGACAATGTGTTTATACTCTGGATTCTCCTGGTAAGGAACCTTTGTGGCATTCCATCTGTTACATATGTCTGTTCAGGTAATTAGGAAATTTGAAAAGATTCACTATGTTTCTCTGTTCAATGAAGATGGTACCATTGACCACCACTTCAGCAAATTGCTGTGTGCTGGCTTTGAGGGTACAGATATACCTTTAGAAGTCCTTGCAGTTGTCTTTAGCCTGTGAAGCTATCCTGACCTCTTAGTTGGCCTTGTTGGACTTAATTATTTCTCTTATTTTAGGTTAATTAGTCCTGTTTAGTTTAGAGAGCGCTTATAATTATGGGATTTTCTCTTCCTAATTTTAGCCATGGCTTTTTTCCGTTTGTTATATAACCTAGTAAGGCTAGGACTCTACCATTGTGGTTTGTTTTTAGAGTTTATTTTGGAATTACTCCTAGTAGATACAGCAGCCTCTATACAGCCATTTCTGTAGTTGTACAGGGTCTCTGTGAACCATTTCCATAGTTGTGCAGGGTTTCTGGGATCAATTCTGCATAGGTTGCTATGAAGTTATGGTGAGGAGGGCAGGACCAGGTCATTGCTTAAATGGGGCCCTAGTCAAGGGAATGGACCATGACCCCAGCCCCCTGGAAGCCATTCTTGTGTCTCATTACTTGACTTTCTCCAACAAGTTATCATAAACACTGCTCAAAACTGTCAGCATGCATATTACTTTCTTCTTCACTTTTGAAATGAAGGCAGAGATATAGATTTAATTTCAAATATTTAATGTGAATATCCTTTGTTGACCAGATTAGTGTCAGTAGGCTTGTAATGTATTTTTAGTGGATACTACTAGGGGAAATTTGGCTAGGGCACTGGGGAACTTTACTCATAATCTTTCTGATGGCTGTAAAAGATCTCACTGGACCACCCATTAACACAGATAGATGGGAACTCATTTTGTCATCTCATCCAAAGGATGACACACAGCAGTGCAACACTCTCCTCTCCCCATAAAGTGCGTTACAATATTTGCAGTCCATTAGCATGGAGTAGCAGCACAGCCTGTAACATTCTGTACCAAAGAAAGTTTACCAGTTTTGCTACTAACACTGCTTTGAAATACTATAACACAAACATTGATAGCTATTTGACAAACAAAACAATTGAACATTGCAAACAGAATTAACATGAGCAACAGTAAACTCTTCTCTTGAAACAGACATTACTTAAAAATGCACTCAAACTCACATTCCTTGAAAATGCACATCCAGTAGTTTTGAAATTTTTTCTCCATTAAGCAGTGATCAAAATGAATCAATAAAAGAAAATTACCCATTTCAGCACATTTCAATCAACTAAGAGTGAGCGGCCTTGTAGTTGGTGTGAAGGATTGAGGCTCTTGGCTCCTATAACCAAGGTACAGGGTTAGAGTCTGAGCAAGGTAATTAACTAACCTGTCATCCCTAACTAGGGCATTTCACACACAAACTCTTACACCCCTCTGAGTAACTGGCCATCCCGTGCCTTCCAAAGGGAAAGCAATTCATTTCCGTGGTACATTTTGTTGTTCAGCAGCAGTTTCAAGTTCTTCAGCCTAAAGGATGGAAGCCCATGTTTAGTAAAGCAACAGCAGTTCTCTCCAGTATCAAGTTTCTCCTGATTGCAATGCACATTTAAATCTTGCTTGTTGCTCTGGTTCCAACATGCTTCATAGTAAAATATGCAAGGACGGATGTAAAAATGGTGATTTTTTTTTTTGTGTGTGTAATTGTTTATTTAAAAATTAAATATCTTGGCAGCCCCCAATAAGCCAGCTGGTACTAGGCAACTTCCTAGGTCATCAAGTACTAGATTCATCTCAAAGAGGCATTACATTTTGACAGACTATTGCTTAATAGGATGTAGTCTGCTTTGGAATAGTTCCTAACTGTTACAGGGTTTGCTGTGTTTACCAAGCTGATTTTTTTATTTAAAAGGAGACAGCTTTGTGTTCTGACCTCACCAGTGAGGGTATGAGACTGGGTGATGTGCAGCTCTGTCATATACCGGTGAGTACCAGGTCCAATATGTTTGAAACTCTGGTGGGTTTGCACACTGTCTTATCAATGATATATGTTTAATCACGTCCTGCATCATTGTGACTGTGAATTTGAGGCAGTTTGTGTTTTCCAATCTAAACGGGGTAGTCAAAGTCTCCCATGGATAGGGTATTTGGTTTAAGTGTGATTTTATCCATTAGTTCCAGATATGAGTTATGGGATTGTTGAGACATAGAGGGTGACCTATAGCTTACTAAGATATGGTATGTGGCTCTGTCTATGGTGATTTGCATGTGGATACACTCCAGGTCATCAATCCTGCTTAATCGATCTGGAGGTATACTTCTTGCTAATGTAAACTGAGACTCCTTCACCTTTTGTCCCTATCTGTCAGCTTATGATCTAAATGTGTTAAAGGCACTGAGGCCTTACACTGCTGCAAAACTTTCTGCATTTTCAAAACATGTCTCGGTAACTGCTGAGAGCTTGTAGGATGTGGAATTTCTTGTCTAAGCTCCTAACATTGAGCAGTAATACCTTTGGTTTGCTTTGGGTTTTATTTGCTATTTAAGTTGCTTTTTTCAATTTGGCATTGCCTTAAAAAGGTTCTATGCAGGTGGATAAAGTTTTAGCGAACATTCAGAAACCTAGAGGACACATAAGCAGACCATCTTTTGTAAGGCAGTATAGTTTTGTTAACCATGTCCTCGGATGCTAACAAATATTGAATCTCATTGGAAAGACACCAGCGACTAAGCCAATTATTGAAGACGGTCATCTTTTGTTCTCACTGTGGCATCATCTTGGTGAAGGCAGAATGCTGCTCAATTTAGAGAGATCAAAAATCTCTCTCGTCATACAGTCCAGGGGTGTGTGTCCCAGGTCATTAACTCCATAAGGGCCATGATAGAATCATGCTGGTACCTGTGATGTAGTGACTTGTGTGTGAGCATGTAAGTTGGTGGAGTCTGGTTCCAGATAAGCAACTAACTATTTATTTTCCTTGTTAATTCTTCCGAGTGTGGTATCTGTATGTTATACAATGGAGTCCCTATGACAAGAGTCCTAGGTAATGTGTTTGCTTGGCTTATAGGCTTTGCTTTTTGGTCTCCACTGAATCTAGCCATATTTGTAGTGTTTGTTGTTGTCTATGAGGTTTGGGAAGATTGCTTTTTTGTTCTTTAGTATAAGTTGGTCTATATGTGTGATTGGTGTAGTAGGTGTGTTCTTGACAACATTGTTTGTATGCAAGATTTTTGACTCCAATGAAATTGTGTATGTGCATCTCTTTCATATTGTTTTTTTAAGGATTAAATGGTTGTCTGTGAACATGACACAATTTCTACATTGTTACAAGATGGCCATATCTACCAAGCTGGCTAAGGAGAGATTTGGAAGTTGCATATCCAAAATTGTCAGGACCTCCATTTGGGTGGGCTACTATAGGTTACAGACTGGGTTACACAGAGCTCAAGTGGTTTCACATGCAAACTAGTGGCACAATAGCTGTGTTTTAGTCACACTAAGTTATGGGTTTCAGTTATAAGGATAGTTTTATAATTAAAATTTACATAAGAGCAATACTGGTTTGCTGGGTGGGCACTTAGAATTATAGATGCATGGAAAACAATGGGTGGAAAAAGTACTTAAATAACTTACACAACAGAAATAGCAATGAAAGAGGGGAGGGAGAGACACTGGAATTCAGATTACCATGAGTGGCAGAAGCTAGAGACATAGCCTTTTAAAACCACAGCAGGAAAAGGGTGAGAGGTTTGCAGAAAATTCAAGATGCAAGATGCAAGAAGCTGTCTTCCTAGGCTGGAATTCTGCCAAATAAAGCCAATACTGGCATTCTAGTCCTATGATTAGAATTTCATAAATGTTAGCTTAATGTCATAATGGGGCTGGGCAGACAAAAAATAGGAAAAACAGTAGCAAAGTAAATTGAAAGACAATAAAATGCAACTTGAAGCAGGTAAATGATAAGCTGAATAAAAGATGCTAACAGTAAAACCAGAATATAAATGTCTTTAAACGTTCTGAAGCACATATCCTGGAACAAAATGAACAATACTGCCAGGACTACAATCCCACCTCAGACTAAGTCACCAGACTATGCAGAAATTTGCCATTAAAACTTAAAACAATGCTGAAATAAATGGCTAAATGAATCTCAAATATGGCAGTAGTTCACAGTTCTGTCTCAACTCTGAATGAAACTACAAGATTAAGTCCCCAGACAGGGGTCAAAATGCAAACCAATAGCTTTTACAAGTAATTCTATTTATGGAGATAGAAATGCAGTAGAATGTATAAACAATGCTAAAATATTACAGTAATACACAATCTGCTCACAACTATAAATGAAGTTATAAGGCTAAAGGCCAAAAACAAACTATATAAAAATGATAACTTTGTTGTCTAAAACATGGGAAAAAAGCGCAAAAAAACATAGCTCCTCACAAGTCACTGCAAGTGCTACTTAAAATGTTTAAGCAGAATTTTAAATACAAGCTTTTTTCTTCCCTTTTGACAAAAAAATCTTGTTTGTATCACTTCAGGGCATTCCATACCTCTTAATGTTTAAACAAGTAAGTTAGAACATCCACAGCATATTTTAATGTATATGGTCAGATTTATCCTAAAATTTTAGTTATATCTAATTTACAGGATTTTTGTCCTTAGAATATAATGGGAAAATTAAAATTAAGTCACCCTGGGGGGGGGGGGGTCTACCACTATAATGTGTAAAACAAAAGAAAGAAATTAAGGTAGCTGAATACATCTTTCCACATTCAAAACTTAATCAGAAGAATTAGCAAGGATTTAGAAATAACCATGAGAAAGCTGAATATGAACTGAAACTTCAGTCATAAGCAGAAGATATCTACATATCCTTCTTTAGTTACATTATGAATGTGAGAAACTGCATAGAACTAGTCCAAAATGTTATAGGTTCCTATCACGTAGTCAAACTTTTACAAGTTTGAGCCACATGTGGTAGAGCCCATAGGTCTGAATTTGTAAAAGTTTGAGTGTTTGAATGGAAATCTCCATAAGCGGAGGTTTCCATTCAGTTCATTGTGGTGTGATCTCGGAATTGGTATATTTAAGTAGCTGGCAGTGTGGGGGGCACAGGTGGGCATGCCCTCCCACTTACAATTGATTTCGTTGTCAGTTTTTTTTTTTTTTCAGTAGTTCAAGTTCTGTAGCTTTGAACATAATGGTTCAACCATTAGGTATTCGGAGTTATGGAACTTTGAGTATGTGATATAGACCCAATGGTATTACCCACTATGACCATAAATATATAGCTAGCATACTTGCAAACAGATTTAGTGCTAATCCTATTCCACAAATAGTCATTATAATTCCAGTGATCCTACTCTCTAAAACTAAAAGCACCAGTTCCATGGGCTGAAGCACTCCTTTCTCAAAGCAAGGGATGGATGCTGGCCCAATATACATAGATGCCTTATTACTATCAACAGTCATGTCACTGAACTCTTCCTGAACTTAACTTGTGCCTAGCCTCAGGGTGGGTCCCTGAGGATCAGAAAGTAACTGTATTGTTGAATGTGTAAAAACAGCATCCTACCACAGACCATAGGAATTACAGGCCACTCTGGCACTATATCATAATCTACACGTCCATGAAATGTATAATATCTATCCTCTTAAACCATGATATTACAAATGTCATACAAATAACCCTATACTGTCAAATGCAGATTACATCTGCCCATACTAGTAAACTTCCTTGTAAAAGTTACAGAAACAGTGGAAAATAAGCATTCACTCTATACACTGTATTTGGATCTGGCCAAGACTAATGGCACTTTGCCATGCTCAGGCATCCTAAGTAGGTTAAAAAAAAACTAAAGGTAGATGGTTATGTGTTAAGGGGGATTACAAACTGCCTGAAAGATAAAACTCAGGTATATAAACTGGTTGTTACTACTTCAAAAGGTAAAAAATGAAATAACAACCAGTGAAATACCACAATATTCTGTACTGGGATCCTTTCTTTTTGTTATATACTTTTCTGACCTTGAGAAACAGACCCTGACCTATGATCAACCAAATTAACTGTTGACTTTAAGCTTGTTGCCATCGTCTGCTTTGATATACAAGTGTTTGAACAGCAACTCATCCATAGAAATAAATGTTATATGCAGACGTGTCTCTGACGAAATGCAAAAAGCGCAGAATCACTGCCTTTGTGAAACATCACTGATCTACAATTTACAGTTCAGCCACTAACCCCACTGCACATAGACATAGTAATCAAGAGATATCAACACCTATGCTAACGTTTCCTTCATCTTTGACCAATATGTTGTAAAAGTAGAAAGGAAATATTTCAATTTAACAACTGATTTCTAAAGGGCTCAGTGGGATCAAAGTCCTCTGCACTCTGTCATAATTAAACTAATTATGAAGTACCATGTCAACAAAATAATAGGCAGATTAATTTAAAAAATACTGTACATCTCAAACTTGGAACAAACTCCCTACCAATATATGTTCTATCCAATATTCATTTCATTTCAAACGAGAATTGAATAGCTACCTTGCTAACTCTCCCTCCTGCACCTGTCACCCCCTACCAAACATGTATTCACTTAATTGTTAGACTATAATGATTCTCCTCTCCAGACTCTAATGTAACTTTTATAAATACCAGCACTGTGGTACCTCAGCTGTGCTGCTGAGCAATATTATGCCTAAATCTCATCTTTTCTCTTCCTTTGCTACTATACTTCCCACCCTACCCCCTTCTCATAACTGCATTAGTTTACTCTCTAGAATCCCCTAAACTTTACTTCCCACCCCTCTACTTCTACCCCTCCAATACTACTACTTCCTCTCTACCAACTTGGTTTAATCATTAAATATGTTTTAAGGTTTTTTTTTCTGATGACCTATTATAAATCTACATTTTTTTACTACAGGTTTCTACCTCATCATTTTTTTTAGCTATTGTTTCTGCTGATCTTTTTTTGCTTTTTTAACTTCCATTATTGCATGAATATTTGTTGCTTTGTACTCATATTTCATATATGCCATGAATGTATGTACTTATATATATCCAAATTCACATTGCTGCTTATGTAAACTCTGTTATTTGCTCTTTGTGTGGAGCTTTTGTCCTCTGGTCTGCTCTGAAAATTGGCCACCAGCCCAGTTGAACTAACCCGGTTAACAGAAGACAAATAAATAATAAATATCTTGTTCAGTATGTGCTTAAGCAAGACACATCATGCAGCTGGAAATTCTTCAAAGGTTCCTGATGAAAAAGGATTATTGACCTAAACGGCCATGGGTATGAAGGCGGACTGCATTTCCTATCCATGTACTCAGACTCACATCGACTTTTGCATGGAAATCTGTATCTGGCATTCTCTGCATCAAAAGCCCCACCCTAATGCATCTCTTATACCTTTACAGGATGAATGTGTACAATATAATCAAGGATTTGAACATCCACTGTCATAAATAAAATGCACTACAGGGGTGGAATTATTACCCAGTTACTGTCCTGTCCATGTTGCTCCTTCACATTGAGCAAAGTGACACATTTGCCTATGTTAATACTAAACTGAATGACTAGGTGGATATCCATAAGTTCACCCTTGGCCATACAAGTTTTGCTCACTTATAATTCGAGGTGCTACATCTTGAGGGTGGTATTTAGTAAGGTACTTATGCAGATTTAGTTTCCTTGTAGTTCCTAGGATTACATGATCCTGTGTAAAAAATATTACACAGCTGAGAGTTCATCCAATGTATATGAAATGTCAGTTCAACTTGTATACCTAGCCAGTGAAAGGTTACTCCAGAAAACAAAGACATGAAATACTGTCTAGCAAATGATTGTTGGACAAAGAGAAATATACCAAAGCAAGTTACGACTTTCAAAATCTGAACAAAAATAAATTTGTTTTATAGACACCAAACTGCAGTTTCCTTATAGAGGAAACTGTTCTGGATAAATATAAATGTTGAATATTACATGCTCTAGCAAGCCATGTACTATTTGCTATTTCCATAATTCTAAGATTTAGAGAGATTTATCCCAACCTCAGGATTTTGGAAATGCATTTTTGTATATTTTCTGTCACTCACTCATTCATTATACAGGTTTACCAGATTCTTAAACAGCACCTACTCAAACAGAAATGTTCTCATTCAAAATTGTGTTTACTTTCCCCATGAAATTAAATGTTAATTTCTGTCCAACTCCTAGTTTTTGGCAGAGAAGACTAAACTGGAATTTATGCCAATATGATCAGTAAGTTTGGGATACTTGTTAATATACACATTAGTATGAACACAATTATCAGATAAACCTATCATCTGTAATTGCTAACGTGGCTACAGTTTAAGATATCTTTCCAGTATTGTACAAAACTTTTATCATCCCAGTTCAATTCCTGACAACTACTGGGGTAAAAACAATTGTCCACATACTTTATTTTCTTTCTTTCGCTCTCTGTCTTGCTCAAATATATATATATATATATATATATATATATATACACACACACACACACACACACACACACACACACACACACACACACACGCATGCATATACATAGCCCCTCCCTTGTCTGTGGCCAACTAGTTCATCTTGCCTGTACTGATAATGTCTGATTTATTAGGAGTTTACGGTCACATAGTAGAAAGCAGATACAAGATCAGTTTAATGCCATTTCATGTTTTATTCAACTTCTGCACTCTCAGGCAGACTGCTCTTTAACCTTCCCTTTCTCACCTCGATAGACCTGTATCAAATCCTCTTTCATTCCATTAAACATACAAGTGTAGCAGTTAAGAATAAATAGTAAACATTTCTGGAATATCTCCCACTGTTGCTACATATCTCGTGCAAATGTTAGATTATTGTTGTTGAAATACCCCCTTTATTACTGTTTATTTTAAATAATTGTCTTTTTCAATGTTGGTCTGGCAATTTGATTATTTTATATATGCATTACACAGGATTATGCTATATGCAGTCCGCTAGTCTGAGGTTAATAATAATCAGAAAAACATGCTACATGTCAGAAAGGTTTCACCAATACTGAATTATATCATTCCCTGAGGTGTGCTGGATCACTTTGCTGAAATGTGAAGGTACTGTACTGATTATTTGCTGGCACCAATGATTATATATACACTTCCAAATGAGGGTTTCCTGACGGTTATGTTTTATATTTAAAGCAAATTACATCTATTAGACTCTGCACTGTTAATTATACATTATGAAGTACCATCTGGCCATCTGGAGCATACACCACCTGTTTAACATTCCTCACAGTAATGGTTTTCATAAATTTTATTTGTACTGCAAGACATTGTGAATGGCTGTAAAGGGTGAACATTATATATTTCATTACAGCCACATTCCGTTTTATAAAATAATTAACTTTTACCTCCAGACGCCACATAAATACTGGTTCCTCTCATGCAGCTGAGGTTTTTTTTCATACAAAGAGATAGCTACAGTATAATGATGGTATGTAATATGCATGTATGAAGTCCTTTATGATACTGGATTCATTTTTTTAATTATGGTAAACATGCTAGATGTGTTTACCATTGATGTGCATTGCCTCACACTAAATTGATCAGATGATTTTTTATTTCTAGTATACTCTTTTGCCAGCAGATTATCTCCTACAATGCTTTCCAAATTAAACCAAATCCTGCTGTGACTCCTTTCAGCTCAATCTTTCACTCCCTCCTGTTCATTTCCTAGATACTATCAAAAAGATGCACAGTGTAATAAATGAAGAATAATTTTACTTAATATGTGCTGTTTCATGTGTAAACTGGCATGCTTTACTTTTTTCAGTTTGTTTGCATTCCTAAACACTGTTAACCTTTGACAAAAGGATGTTGTGGCTATTCAACAATATATGAATCATAGCATACATTGGAATTAATTAATTTCACTGTTACAAATAAGTAGATACTCTTTCATATTTTGTTTCCACTTAAACTACATGGTAAGCTGCAATGTGGCTTAGTTTTATAAAATTATTTAGTCTATGACATTATTAACTTAAAAAAATTGTCATATGACATGGAACGGATTTAATTTTTTTCCCAGATATTGTCAAGCAAAGTGGACTTGCAAAGAAATGGCATCATCATTTCGTTTTCCTCAAGGTCCATTATTACTACAAATTGGACTATTGGAAGTTCATGTCATAATAGGGCAGTTAATTCCCAATCTGAATGCAGGTATCAGTTAACATATTATACAGCTGAATTTTTAATATAAAATACTTGTATTCATTTAAATTTTTGGCATGTACTTGTTAACAGTAGAGGATGTTTTTAAATGTGACAGAGGGATACAGAAGATCTACTTACCCATTAAAGCTGATTATGTATGGATCCCTTTAAACAAAGCAGTAGACATTCAGCCTGATTTAAGTATCAGGAAGAATAGAATATGGTCCAAAGAAGCAGCACTATAGGTCTTGCAGACACCATACCAACCTAACATTCTTTAAAACACTATTTTCCACATTCTTTAACATTTAAATCCATCAACTTGAAAAATCAGCCTGCTGGTACCTTTTGCCAGATGTTTAGGCTGGAAAAGAAAGCACAGTGCAGCATATCTACTGCAGAAAGAGAGGGCAGAAGAAAAGCACATCTTCTGCAAGCAGCAGTGATGCTGCCTATAAAAAGTCCTTGGGTATGAGATCAATGCGTGAAGCAGGTATCTTTGTTATCATCAAACTCCCATTTTCAAGGAACCCTAGGTTATCAATGTCATCCTCTTCATACGGAAATGACTGGGCAGAATCTGCATTGTGGAGAGGCTGGACTGCTTAGTCATTCGAAGATGATTTCAACACATCAGACAAAGTGGGAGGGGGGGCACAAGCAAGGGAAAAATACTAGCTGTCCTCAGTTTGATAATAGCATAAAGGTGCTCAGTGAATAATATAATTCACAGTGAGACTGGGAGGCATCAGTCTGCATAATTATGCTCAACTTCATAGCCAACCAAAAGGGTAAAAAGGACACACAGACAATTCAGTAAAACTGCTAGAGAAACCCAGCCAACCTAGAGTTTTCAATGTGCAATACCTTAAACCTCCTGTACTGGAAACCTATGTGATATATGCATATGACCCCTTAAGGATTCAGCTACATGACTTCAGAATGTCCATTTTTTTTTATAACTTTTTAAGTCCTTATGGTTGCATTCAGGCCAATAAAGTGAACCCCCAACTAGCTGTGAGTATGCATATTTTGGCCTTTTTATTGACCTTATCAGCACATCATAAGTGTATAGATTGGCTATACATTAGAAACACATGATCTTTAAACCCAGCTGATACCCATAAAGATTAAGTTGCCTACAAAATATCCCAACCAGCATCCAAACCAAAAGGTGAAAAGCAGACAGACAGACCATTCAGTAAATACTGCAAGAAAAACCAAGTCAAGGTAGAGTTTTCGCTGTCTGATACCTTAAGCCTCCTGTAGTGAAGGCCCATGGAATATATGTTTAAAAAGTAAAAAAAAAAAAAAAAAAAAGGAAACTCTAGCTTAACTTCATAGGTACTGATACCTGCATGGACAATTTTGAGATGTATGTTTCTCTCCATGTGGGGTGGGAGACTTTGCTTGAGGATCAATGCATTATTTCCTTATATAAACTTGCTTGTCTTTGCTATGCAAATGTTTATTCGACTTTGTTAACAAGCTTAGAGCACTCATCACAAATGACCAATTTTAGGATCAGCCTAGGAAGTAGCACACCAACACCATTAAAGTATAGAATACAGACAGCATGATGTTGCAATGCAATGTGTACAACAGGAAAACAATAATGCAAAAATGATGTCAATGAAATTAAGCCCACAGTATAGTGCCTGTTGGGAAAGACAATGCAATGCATCACAATGTTATTGATCTGAAGTAGTTAACTTCATTCTTTCTGCACATATGGGTATACGGATCAGATTTGGATCCAAGCTGGCAAAACTTTTCAAGCATCTGTTCCAAGCTCCAAGCTCCTCCCTTACCTGTATTACATCACTTCCTCCTATCTAGCCCCAGATCTTGTTTGCCGCTCTACGAGTCAGCATCGTGGTCTCTGATCTCTAAGCAAGGTGGTAAGGTTTTTGGTCTTATTAGTGTAGTTGGATGTGAATACCTTTCTTTTTTTCTTCCCTTCTTCGCGTTTGGTTGTCGTGTTAGTTATAAAAAAAAAAAAAAAAACAAATAGTGTTTGTGTAGTACTGTTTTGTAGTCTGGTTTCCTGCCTAGGCCCAATCCCTTGTTAAGTGTGTGTGTGTATGTGTGCGTGTGTGTGTGTGTGTGTGTGTGTGTGTGGGCTGTTAGGGCTATTACTGTTCTCCACTATGGCTGAACAGCCTAAGGTTTTTTTTTAAGAAATGCACAGAGTGTGGTCATAAGCTCTCACCAGCCGATGGCCACACTCTGTGTGTTCTATGTTTAGGGATCGCCATCTGTCTGCATCCTGCGACATTTGTTCAGGCTTTAACCCTAGGGCACTTAAGGATCATCGGGCTAAGCTTGTGGCTAAAGGTCTGCTACCAGCTTCTGCCCTGGAGTCTGCCTCAGTTTCCTCCCCAACCAGTGACACTGTGCAGGCAGGGACTCAACCTCCCACCAGGCCTGCTACATTGGATTCATCCCAGAGAGGTAGGGACAGAAGAGAGAAGGAGAAGCACCACAAAGAGAGGGACAGGCCCAGAAAAAGATCACCGGACAGGGAGTCTTTCTCCAGCCCCTCTTCAAAAGTACCCAGGTCTCGTTCTCCTCGGCTCCGCTCTCCCTGTTCCTCACCGGAGCCGATGGAGCCATCGTAGCCAAAGTAATCCCCTCAGATCCGGCCCAGACCCGAGTCGCTCGCTTCCTCCAGGTCGACTCGGAGTGTCTCTGACCTAGATATGGACAGGCTGATGAGGAGGTTCATCCAGAACCAGATTCAGATGGGGGTCTTACCAGGGCCCTCTCCCATTGGAAAGGGTCGCTCTACAACTATGTTCCACCCTATTTCTCCTTCCCCGATCTGACCCAACGCTTCGGGGTTCTCGGGTCTGAGACCTTTTGGAGCTGTTGGGTCAGCGCCAATGGTTCTTGTTTCCTCGACACCGGCCGTCACCTTGACTTCCTCGGATCCGATCTCGGATCTAGGAGACTCTCGGAGCTGTGCTCGGGGAGTCGGACCCGAGGGTCGAGATCTTGCTCTTTCGAATCCTATCCTCAGTGCCCAGACTACTCTGCCATCGGCTCCGATCCCTGCTTCAGATTCAGGGAGAGCCTCATCCTTACAAGCTACGGAGGTGTGCTCTCCATTGGCATTCGGGGCATTCTTATCTCTTTTTTTTCACTGTTATCTTTTGTATTGTATATACTTTATGTATTTTATGTAAGTTCACTTCTTTAGTATGTAAACTGGTTTTCTTTGACCTCACTCTGTATCTGTGGTGCCCAGAGAATAAAGAAAACTCTTCCTTGGGAATTATTATCTTATGTGTTATATTATTTTTCTCTGCCACCAGTCTGCCTAAACAGTCTTTAATATATTGAATTATTTTACTACAACCATACTTTACCACCTTGTGCTGTGTAGTGCTCTTACTTATCATTGGCTTACTTTTATCTGTGTAGACTGGCCATTTCTGTAAATCCTCCATGCTTCAGGCATTATTGGTGCCAGTTCCTGATATCTCTTCCTCTCTGGCTTTATTTAACAGGTGTCTAATACTGATTGCTTTACTGCTGATTATTCTTCCAACGTTCCTCATAACATTACACTTTATCTCATCGAGATTCAGCTGCTAATGTTGCATTTGCTATGCTGGGCTACTTGCTTCCTGCTATCTTTTCTGAATGTTCATGCTTCTAAGTGGTCCTTGCTCCCTTTCCCCATTTTTCAGTAGTGTTAATTTTTTACAGTTAAATTTCCATTTTGGTACCAAGCTAAAACTTTGACTTGATGCTAGATGAGGTTTGGGGAAGCCTGATAGCTATAAAAAGTTTGTTTCAGCAGGTGTCATTTGTGAGAAGTAAAATCACAAAAAAAAAAAAACATTTTCAGCACTAATGGACTTTGCACTTTTTCTCAAAGTTCTTTAACTATAAGTTGGTAGATGTAGGTTTGGGGTACCCCCTTCACATGAGGAATGTAGGAGACTTGTCTCCATGCAAAAAATACATAGTTTTTTACATTCATGTAAGTAGTTTTTAGTGATTTTTGTTTTGTATAATCAGCATTCACTGAAACTACTTTTGGCATGTAGAGATACGATCAAGGCTTGACTCTGCTGTATGCTCTGATAGCCAGCAATGTTGTTAATTATACACACTAGTACTGGTGGATTGCACTGTGTGCTTCTCCATATACATCCGTCTCTGCCTGTTGTTATATTTCTACCCACTATTCCATATTTATGTGAGGTACCACTGGAATATTTTTTTATGTTCATTTTCTTGCCCTGTGTCTGCTGACTATAACCCCCCCCAGCCATGTGAATTTATTTCTCATCACCAGGACAAGGGCCCGTTGTAGTGCAGATATCATCCAGGCAACCATGAAGAATTTTTGTTTTCTTTGTTCTGCCCTAACTCCTCCCACAGCAGTTGACATATGAGCATGCAGATACAAAAGCTTGTTATACCTTCCCCAGTGAGTATGAGTGTTAATGCAAATGCTCCATTAAGGCTACAGCCTGAATATTGCATGGCAGAGACAAGAACATGTATCCAGCCCATATACTGTGTGGTGTGCACCTTTTTGCAGTGCTGCTAATCTAACCTAGGTTGTCTTAAGTCACAGATGGGGCTTTATCTACCTATTCCATGAAACTGACAGTCACTATTGTGTTGCTTTCCTTTGTTGAGTTGGGCAGTTTGCTCTGCCCTGGCGATTCACTTATTTATCTTGTTAATGTTGGTACCTGTCTTTTGCTCTAAGAGCATTGTAGCCCTTACATAAAGCTGAAGGTAAATGTACACCAGCTCGTTAATAGTGAACACCCCTCAGTGTCCTCTATCTGAACTCACCTTCATAGGAAGCCATGTCTTGGTGGACAGACACTGCACCTACTTTTTTGTTATTGCTTATTGAGGTACCTGACATCAGAATTTGCAAGTTGCACCTGAACTTCAGCTGATGTATCAATACTGAGATACTTCTTAAAAATTTTCATCTGTATTACTAAACCCATGTCACTTTGAACATTAAATTCAATTACAGATGTCCTACTAGGACTGCATTGCAATATAAACCCCTGTGTTATAATGCAGGGTTTTAGTCTTTACCCTTTGTATTCCATTTTAGCCATTGCATCATATACAGCTAATCAGCTGGTGTTCTTCTCCCATTCCTTTGATCTGCTCACTAAAGATCTGCCCATTGTTCAACACTGGTAATGTTATGTCTGGTACTGGTACCTTGAGAACTGCTTTATACAGGTTTGTGCCTTCTTTGGTGTGCTGCATACCTCTGACTTGCTTTCCTATAAATGCAGCATCTAACCCCTATTTTTGCCATCCAACTCCAACCTCAACTAATCTCACCAGCCTTTCATGAACCTTCCAACTGTTTCCCTTCAGTACGACAAACCTGTTCCATCTGAATCTTCTAATACCTTCATTCTAATTCTCCTCCTCTCATGCTTTTGTGGCTTGCTTATCCTTTACTATGTCCTCATATGCATCTGGCACCAACAAATGTATTGCTGCTACAGCCCTATCTTCTCAGCTTCACACAAGCAAACCCTAGCCTACATGCTCCCTTTCTGTACCTGTGGACATTTCTGATAAGGTTAACTACAAATGGTTACGTGCTAGGACTCTACTTCCCAAATCCAACCAATTACTACCTCTCAATGTAAATATTTTTTTCTATAGGCTTGGTCTCCTACTATGTTTCTGCAGAGATATCCATCCCATTGTTGAAACTCATACTTGCTCAACCCCATCCCATTGATTATCCCAGGATTCCCCAACATAAGCCTGATTTGTCACTGATTTGCCAGAAAACCACAATTTTTTTTAAAAACAGACCAAAAATGTGATGCAAAAATATAAAATTTCCACACAATACAGCTGGTAACCTGTCAAAGAAGGGATACCTTTTTAATATTAGTACTGTTAACTTGAGCAACTGACATTAATGACTGAAGTTAGAAAAATAATGGCAGACATTTGAGTTTCAGATTTCATACCCTTCAGAAAATGCATACTAATGCAAGACCTACTACTATTCTGTTATGTTTCTAAGTTTATAAGAGCAATATTTAAAAATTGTCCTTATTTTTGGGCCTGTGTCCCACTTCTATGTATGGCTTTGTCCAGATTTCTTGCTCTGAGGCCAGAGGCATTTCAAATTGTGACATACTTGTTGCACCCCACTCCCCATGTAGTGACTCTGGATGTGTCCAAGCAAGGCAAGGAGCAGTTATGCAGTGTAAGTGTGTGGAGTATTCTCCCATCCAAGGTAGACACAAGTACGGCAGTGGGTTTTCATCAGTCCTTGATTTTGCAGAATGTTCTAGTTTTTGGTCATATTTTTATACTGTTGATTTATGCGTCTTCAGAAAATGCATGCTGTTGCAGTGCCCTGTTGCTCTGTGTTTAAGTAGCAATGCTTTAATGACCATCTGGTAGGCTTGTCGGAGATTGTAAGATGCAAGTAAGCTTTAATAAGCATACTGTTAAAGAATTACCGACATTGAAAGCCTTTTTTGTTATTGTCATGTAGAGAATATTTACATAACGTATAAGCCTTAGGTATTGAAATGCATATGACAGTATTTGTAATAAAGTGCAGGATTACAGTATTTTAAGAAGCTCATTACATTTGTTGGAGACTTGCAGTCATCTTTGCAGGATTTATATGTAAACTAAACAGAATGCCAATCTATCATGTGTGGTCCATAACCTGTGCAGTAATCCTTTAAGCAATTTATCTTGAGCTTGTTTCTTGTTTGTTGTTCATGTTTTACTTTGATCATGTCTTCCCCATGAAACAAGTAGATTGTTTTCAGGAAGCAGGTCTTTTTGGATAAGAAGCATTTTTACAAGTGGGGGTATCACAGAGATTGCTACTTTCAGCATGTTACTTGGTAATTTTATAAAGCTGAATATAAATTATAATTGGAATTGCACTACAAGGAGAAGTGGTTTGAGTTGAGTGCTGCTTGTTTTTTTTAATACTTGATTTTGACTGGCATTCCAGTAATCTATTTAAAAAGTAATTTATTTTTTCATGCCTCACAACTTGTTTCCATCTAGATATTAAGTAAGCTGTCATGTAGCCAATGCATTGAAATATTTTTTTCTTCTACACTTCATTTTGTCTTGATTGGACTCTTGTAATGATGGTTTGGCACCCAGGGCAGCGTATTTAATTAATGTTCCAGTTGTTGTGGTTTTGAGCATAGCCTCACCCCTTTCTAGTTGGCCACACACCATTCCCATTGGCCCCACCCATTCATCTGTCCTCTGCAGCCTCCCTTTAATTTGAAGTCACCAGCCACCACTGTCTTTTTCTCAAATGTCTCACAGCAAACATTGGGCCATTTGTGCTGCATCATAATCTGAATCTGAACTACTCATCGCCCATCTTACTCTCTACTACTACTTTGCATATTTATCTATAACCCTCTCCAGAACTTTCATGCATTGCTGCAGGAGTTATATATATCTGTACTGCACACTGTTGTGTACGTCCCCTATGTTCTTGAAATATGGCACTAGTATGCATTTGTCCCAGTCATATGGGATTCATCTTTCCCTCCATATTACTTGGAGTACACTCAGGAGCCATTTGTCCCCATTCCACCCAGCATCTTTATAATATCTTCTGCGACCTCATCTGAGTCTGCTGTTTTTCCTGACTGCATTTCCTTAGTGCTGCTCTTATTTCTTCTATGGTCTTTTCCTTCTTTTCTATCATCATAGGCTGTGTCTGGAGCAGTACAGCATCTGTGGAGTTTTCTTCATTCAGTAGATGCTGTTAGTACTCTTTCCATCTGCCTTTGATATCCTGTGTACTGGTGAGCAAGTTGTTGCTGGCATCCCTTATGAAGGGTGTCTGACTATCTTCTTTAATGTCTCTGCCTTGCAACCTGATAAGAGTTTCTTTGTGCCATTTACTGAGTCACTTTTGAGAAGCTGGTAGAATGGCTCTGATGTCTTGTTCTTTACTACTGCATCTCATTTCTTAGCCTCTGTTAGCCAACCCTTATACTCCTAGCCTGGTCCATCTTTTCTGTCTCCTATTTTTACTGCACTGCTTCCTTCATTAGATAACTTCCTGGACTTCTGCATTCTACCAGTAACTTTCAATATGTTTCTTATTTCTATGGCTGGCTCGGCTGAATATCTATTCAGTAGTCTTAACATATGCTGTTTTGAGCTGTTGCATTCTTTTTCCACTGCATCTATTTCCTCTTTTTTTTAACTTTTTATTGTAGCGGTAGCATTGTCGCCCCATAGCAAAACGTTGTCCCGTTCGATTCTCAGCTAGAGCGTCTTCTGTGTGGAGGCATACGTGAATGGGGTGTGCCTTCGTTGAAGGTTGTGCATCAGGGCTGATAACCCGGTATGTAAAAATCCACTAGCAATCATTAGCGGACCGGAATTCCACTGTGGCGACCCCTAACCGGGAAAAGCCGAAAGACACAAGCATTGTATTTTGAATAAATATTAAATCATAATATCAATTTAACCAAATGTAACAAATCAACAAAAAAAGAAATTAAACTACATACAAAGTCCATAACAAAAATGTGAATTGAACAAAAGCATTAAACCTTTTCTAATAAATATTTTATTTTTTTATTTATTTATTTTTTGTTTTTGTTTGTTTGCCAAGATGAATGTTTGTGTGTAATATTTGATGTTCTGGCAGAAATAGTTTTTGCAAGGCAGATAAATTCAGTAAAAGAGGATTTTTTTTATTTTTCCAGTTTATTGTTATAACTTTTCTGGCAATAACCATGAGCGACCAAAGAAGAGGCACTTGTGTTTTTGGTATGCATTCTGGAATTTGAGTGTTAAATAAAATCAAGGAGTTTGAACAGTGCAATTGTCTGATCACAATGCTTTAATAAAGTTTCTAAATTCTATCCAAAATGAAACAAATAATTTACATTCTATGACAATATTAAGCCAATTTGCATTTAAAATGTCATCAGATCTCCAACATTTTGTATTTTCTTTTTTATAAATCAGGGCTATTTTATGTGGCATTAAAAGGCTTCTATGTAAATATTTCCAAGAAAATAATTTTCCAGTGGATTGATGTGGTATTATTTATAGATTTCAAAGATAATTTTTTATTGATATCTGAAAAAGTTTTGGTTGAATAGTCCCAATAAGTCAAATCAAAGATTATAAATGCAGATTTTAACATCTCATAAATCATCAGTATTCAGAAGTTATGATGATCTCACTATTAATTTTAAAGAAAAATTCTAAAATGTTTGGAATGGGTTTTGTATTCATTTCTAATATATTTTTTATTTTTAATAAACTTTGTACATTTAACCAACTATATTCCTTTATATTATATCTGGCCAATAAATACCTGTATGCATTAAGTTGCCATTTTAAAATTGATACCAACATTTTAATCCACTTTCTCTAAGATCAAGTATTTTGCTTTGATTAAATTACTCCAGGCAGTGACTAGTACAATCTGTGGGAAAATTTAAATCAACAGATCTTTATCCAGATATTACTATTCATCAAATTTCTGAATATAGTTAAAAACTAAGAAATTAATAGGAATATGGTAAATGTTAGTGTTCATACAAAAGACTTATGACCCAATATATTTTATTGATGATGGATTTAAAATCTGTATTAATTTCAGGTATATTATTTGAAATTAAAATTATTTCATGCAACCATTTCCAGTTTGAAATACAAGTTCAATTTA